>NW_006239291.1:510704-532191 GCF_000226075.1 Solanum tuberosum | reverse complement strand
AGCCCTAGGTGTGCCAAATCTGGAGAAGATATTCTTTTTCAAGAATGTGGTGACACTTTTATCTTCATTGTTGGGGAGCGCAATTGGTTCCACCCACTTCGACATATAATCAACCGCAACAAGAATATACTTCATCCCATGTGAACTCACAAATGGACCCATAAAATCAATACCCCATACATCAAACAACTCTATCACCAATATAAGGTTCTTAGGAAGCTCTTGCCTCTTTGAAATCCCTCCTTCTCTTTGGCAACAGTCGCAAGACTTGGCAAAATCATGAGCATCTTGGTGGATGGTAGGCCAGTAGTATCCATACTGCAAAATCTTATGGGCAGTCCGAATACCACTATGATGCCCACCAACAGGCGATGAATGACATGCCTCAAGGACACTCAACATCTCTACCTTGGGCACACAGCGACGAATAATCCCATCAGCACAACTACTATACAAGTAAGGCTTATCCTGAAAGAATTTCTTCATATCATGCATAAACATTTTCCTTTGGTGAAAAGACAAATCAGGGGCACCAAATCGCTTGCCAAATAATTAGCAAAGTTTGCGAACCAAGGAATCAGATCATGAGAAGCGGCCAATACCTGTTCATCTCGAAAAGCATCATTAATTTCAGCCCTATCACCAAGCTTTAGCATAGCCTTTTCCTCTAATCTGGACAAGTGATCGGCAACTTGATTTTCGGTCCCCTTTCTATCTTTTACCACAAAATCAAACTCTTGCAGCAACAATACCCATCTAATCAACCTCGATTTTGCATCCTTTTTCACTATCAAATACCTCAATGCAGAATGGTCAGTATGCACTATGACCTTTGTACCAAGCAAGTAGGATCGGAATTTCTCGAATATAAAAACCACCACAAGAAGCTTTTATTTAGTCACAGTATAATTCTTTTGGACCACATTTAGAGCTTTGCTAGCATAGTAAATAGGATGGAGAATTTTCTCTCTCCTCTGTCCTAATACCACTCCACTCGCATCACACATTGCTTCAAACGGTTGTCCCCAGTCCGGTGAAATAATGATAGGTGCTGTAACCAACTTCTCCTTCAAATCTCCAAATGCTCTCAGACAAGCATCATCAAAATCACACTTATACTCTTTTTAGAGCAGTTTGCACAATGAATGTGCAATTTTAGAGAAGTCCTTGATGAACCTCCTATAGAAACTTGCATACCCAAGAAAACTTCTCACACCTTTTACAGAGATAGGTGGTGGAAGCTTTTCTATTACCTCTACTTTTGCTCTATCAACCTCAATGCCCTTATCAGAAATCTGATGACCCAGAACTATCCCTTTTTTCACCATAAACTGGCATTTCTCCCTATTTAGCACCAGATTGCAGTCTTCACACCTTTTAAGCACCTCTACCAAATGATCCAGACATCGATTAAAAGAGTCACCTACCACATAGAAATCATCCATAAATAACTCAATAGTGTCCTCCACCATATAAGAGAATATTGATATCATACATCACTGGAAGGTCGCTGGAGCATTGCACAACCCAAATGGCATCCGTTTGAAGGAGAAAGTCCCATAAGGGAAAGTGAAGGTGGTCTTCCGGAGCTATAGAAATCTGATTGTGGCCCGAATAACCATCAAGAAAACAATACCAACTCTTACCTGCAAGTCTATCCAACATCTGATCCATCAATGACATAGGGAAATGGTCCTTTTCTGTCCAAGCATTTAGGTTCTGGTAGTCCATGCAGACTCTCCATCCCATCACGGGCCGCATCGGAACAAGCTCGTTTCTCTCATTAGGAACCACAGTAATCCCACATTTTTTGGGAACACATTGAACATGACACACCCATCTACTATCTGCAATGGGATAAATAACTTCGACATTCAACCACTTGATGATCTCCTTTTTAACTACCTCTTGCATATGCAAATTTAATCTTCTCTGGTGCTCAATACTAGGCTTGTGATCTAGCATGAGTTGGATTTTATGAGAACAGATACCAGGAGGAATCCCAATAATGTTCGCAATAGTCCACCCAATAGCTCGCTTGAACCTCTTTAACAAACAAACCAAACACTCCACTTGGTGCCCAATCAAATCTGCCGCAATGATGACCGGTAAAGTATCATCTTTTCCCAAGAATACGTACCTCAAATGTGATGGTAGAGCCTTAAGCTCCAACATCGGCGCCTCCTCAGCAAATGGTCATGCAGGTGGGGACTCACGGTTTTTCATGTCTAACTCCATCTTCTTTGGTTTTGACCGATACTCACACCTATCAAGTGTGGCCACCAAATCATCATACTCTTCAATACCATCACTCTCAAAGTTCATCATAACCGCTGCTAGTGCCTCAACACCCAGTCTCTTTTCAATCTGCACCTCAGACCCACTCTCAACTTTGTATGTTATCGCAGATACCGATTGGAGCTCACTACTCTGCTTCATAGACCTACATCTATTGAAAGTTGCATTTTCATTGTTCAGTCTGAACTTCATCTGCCCCTTTTCCATATCAACTAAGGCAGCGCCAGTGGCAAGGAATGGTCTCCCAATGATAATGGGAACCTCAAAATCAACCTCACAGTCAAGAATCACAAAATCAACTGGAAAGATGAACGACTCACTTTTGCTAGTACATCATGGAGCACACCAATGGGCCTCTCACAGTTCTATCGGCCATGAGCAACCGCATCGCAGTCGATTTTGGATCTCCTAGACCCAACTTCTTGTAAATAGACAGTGGCATCAGAAACCAAGATCACACAATGCCTTAGCAAAATGCAACAACCCGATGGTACATGGAATAGTGAAGGCACCAGGATCCTCTTTTTTCTGTACAAGGGATCTTGTAGCAATAGCACTTCAATGTTGCAATCTATCATCATCTTCGAAGCTCACTGCCCTCTTCTTTGTCACCATATCTTTCATAAATTTTGCATACCCAGGCATTTACTCCAAAGCTTCTATCAACGGAACATTGATGGAGAGTTGTTTCAACATACTAATAAAGCTGCGGTATTTGCCTTCTTCAATCTTCTTCACTAACCTCTGTGGAAGGGAGGTGGAGGTCTAGGTATGGGGACAAATTTCTGAGTAACCTCCATTTCTTTCTCTGTCGCATTCTCGGACTCTCTACTTACCACTACCATATCATCACCACTTACCCCTCGAGTGGTGACTGCCATACATTGCTCATCATTCTTTGGATTTTGGAAGGTGTTGCTAGGAAGAGTGTCAGGTTGTTGTGGATTTACCGTAGTTAACAATTGAGCCATCTGCTGCTCAAGATGCTTGATTGACACTGCATGGACTTCAACTTTTTGACCGATACCAGACAAGTCATTTCTCATCTCCTTCACATTCTCATCAGTTGCATCAAACCTCTTCATCATCTTCTGCATCATATCCTCAATGCGTGACATATTACCTCCAGCTTCCCTAGTACCAGATTCCTAATTTTGAGGAGGAACATAAGATCAAACCTGATCATTTCTGTTGCCATAGTTTTTCCAGTTGTAGTTGTTGTCGCGATTGAAGTTGCCATCCCGGACATATTGACCCTCTCGGTTGTAGTTTCCATAGTTCCGACCTTGATTTCCTTGACCTTGGCGCCAATTATCCGTATTGAAACCTTGGGCGTTTGGTCGAAAACCCCCATCTGATCATTCACCGCATAAGTATCCTCTTTATAGTAATACTACTTAACCAGTGATGGATTTCTAGTCAAATAATTCACAGCATTTACTTTCTTCGCACCTCCGCTCATATGCTTCAACACCAACCCTAGTTCGGTCCTCATCTGAGCCATCTCCTCATGAATCTCATCTACAGATTGGTTGTTTGTAGCTTGAACGACAAACGTGTTCTTCCCAGTATCCGACTTTCTAGTGCTCCAAGCTTTGTTGTTTCGAGAGATCTTCTCCAGCTTCTCCGCAATCTGCTCAAAAGTGCACTAACCATATGAACCTCCAACAATAGTATCAAGCAGTGCCTTACTGTTGTCATCCTAACCTCGGTAGAAATATTCCTTCAGTGACTCATCATCAATCCGATGATTCGGGACACCTCGTATGAAAATAGTGAACCTGTCCCAAGAACTACTCACAGACTCTATAGGTAGTGCTACAAAATTGTTGAGTTTATCTTTGTGGTTCAGCTTCTTGGACACTGGAAAGAATCTTTCTAGGAACACATCTTTCAATTGGTTCCATGTGTAGATTAAATTATAAGGAAGCTCATTAAACCACACAGCAGCATCGCCGGTCAATGATAGAGGGAATACTCGCAATCCAATGACATCCATGTCCAGGTCTGGTCGACCCACACAACTTTTGCAAACACTCCTTAGCTTGGCTATGTGAACATGTGGATCGTCTGATGCCACACCCGCAAACAATCCCCTCATTGTAAGCATCTGCATCAAGCTGCTAGTCACCACAAATGTATGCCCCGACGGTAGAAGAGGTAGGACAAGAGGTCCGTCAGAATCATTAGTATTAAATTTGACCCTATAGTTATCATGCAGTCTTGGCCCTGGTTGATCCTGTACCCTCACTGCATCTCTCAATAGATTCTCAGCTTGAATCTGATTATTCTCATCACCAACCCTTGGAGGCTGCAACCCAACACCATCACCTACTTCTTCTCCGATAGGATTAGCTGGCACTCCTTGATTATTCATTCTCCGCAAAGTTATGTTCAGTTCTGGATCGTAGGGAGTAAGTGGTTCTCCTAGACTCCGTGTACTTGGCATACACTAGAGTATGAACCTGAGAGAGACAAAAACAAAAGGAAAAGTAAAATTAGGAAATATTTGACTAAAGTTCAATAATGTAGTTAAACTTAATCTAAAAGCTAAATTCCCCGGCAGCGGCGCCAAAATTTGATATGCTCAAATTACACCTCCCTAAAGAAGTATAAGCGATCATTGTCAAATAAAGAACCCAAGTTGTAGGTTGGGGTCGATCCCACGAGGAATATGGTTTCGACTTAAACTTAACTCACGATTATATTCGATTAGCAAACTTATTTTTGAGACAAATAAGTAAATAGGGGAAGGGGGGGGGGGTTTGTGAAACAAATTCAGGAAATTATCTAAGTAATCAATGAGCAAGATTCAAACTTTAGTTGTTATCAAGATGAGAAAGTAACTAGGGTGTACGTGTTCCCCATCAACTCATAACGCGGTAATCCTAGTAATAGCAATCCTTTCCTAGTGTATTACATGCAAAGTGATAAGTTAGGTATCTCTAAATCCTTGGTCCAGCATCTAGAGAATTTCACCCCGTACCATTGGTCTAGCTACGTGTGTATACTTTACTAACCCTTACCTTTACCTCATATTAGACATCACATCGGTATATGGCTTAGTTTTCACCCTCGTACGAATTGACAATAGACTATTAGATAGTATCACACTAAATCTATGTTGATAATTCTTTTCTCGTTAATTACCTCCTTGTCTGGAAAGTAGTAGGAAAAATATGATATACCACAACATCTAGATCTACTTAATAAGTGGACTATTCCTAAAATTCATCCCAGGATTATATACCAGATGGGAACTTCTGAGAAACTCGGTCTCAAACAAGTGGTTAAAAGAACTAAAGAAACTATCACTATTGATAGTGATCATCAAACTTTTAGATTATTATCTGAAAATGATCTGGTCCCTTATAGGGAAATTTACACATTCATGCATATTGGTTTGGTTTAGGTGGTATTGAAGCCCCTCACCTTGAGAGGTCTACCAGAAAGCTTTATAGCAGCTTTGAGAGATGGTAGAAACCAAAATTGGAAAAAATCCCTGATAGGGACAATACAAACTAGTTTAGATTATGGACCAGTTTATTTTAATGCTTATCCTAATTTACAGATTTCTTTACAGGATGAGAATTCATTAAGTTCTCTTATGCTTAATGTTAAACTTCATGGTTATGATTATATGCTTGGAACTGAAGTTGTTTGCATATGCTACAGAATTTATTATAAACTCTTACATACTTTGAGTCCTATGTGTAAGATCATTGATTTTAAAAATGAAACTATTCTTATAGAAACTAATTTTGGTAAATCTAAGGTTGTTACCAGAAGGCCTATCCAGTGATTTCCCACAAGAATGGGTTATTGAACGTGCAGACCAACCAAAAAATAATATTAATGATGAGGTTTCAGAAATTGAACAGTTTAATGATGGAGCTGTTAAAATTAAATTTTCTGATCCTATAGCTATGCATAATAGAATTGATAACCATAACATGTCTTCTAGAATTTCTAGATCTAACTCTTCTTATATCTCTCCTGTTGATTATATTATTCAGGTTCCATCTCGAGCATCTACTTCTCAGATTTAGAGAAAATTTACTAGATGTGACAATATTAAAATTGATAAGGATAATATTGCTAGGCAAAGTCCACCATTTACAAAACCAATTCGGAATAGGTTGGTCGAAAACATGAGAGCATATTTTTATGAACCATGAATGCTTTTTATTAGGATTTTCATATAATAAAGCTTTATTAAAGCTATTCACATAATCCCAGTAATTACATTTTACTGCTATCTTTTTTTCTGGATGGATATAAGCCCTTTCCTTTAAGGGTCTCATTCCGCATTCTTCTTGAACCATAACTCTTTTTATAATGATCTTTGAAAACTTATAAACTTTTCTTGTATTGTCTGGGTAAAAGTGTTGGAATTTACCAGATTATGTTGTTGAGAATGTCATCTCAAAATGCATCATGTATTTATAAGCAGGTGTAGTATAATAAACTGAATCCAGATACCTGGACATTAATTACCATGGGTCATTTTTCCATCGCAAGTCACTATGTTCTAGAAGAAGTATGACTTCTTTTTTATCATTTTGATTGAATATTTATGTGCTCTCTTCATCTGTGAGAACAGTGGAATATGATGGAGGAATATTATTCTTTTCTTGCTTGGATTGCATAAAATCCAAGAATTTCTTGTACATTGAGTGGTTGTATTGAGACCGGGCATAAAAGCCACCTGAACCAAACCAATATCAATGAATCTGTAAATTTCCTTATAAGGGGCTAGATCATTTTCAGATAAAAATCAAAAAGTTTGATGATCACTATCAATAGTGATAGTTTCTTCAGTGATTTTAACCACTTGTTTGAGATCGAGTTTCTCAAAAGTTCCCATCTGGTATATAATCCTGGGAGGAATTTTAGAATAGTCAACTTATTAAGTAGATCTAGATGTTGTGGTATATCATATTCTTCTTTTCTACTATTTTTAACAGTAGATCTTTTCTTTATGATAGTCATAAGTAAAGTTGTGTTGAACTATACCACCTATAGCGACTACAAGTCTATGGCTCTGATACCAAAGTTTCAACGGATCGTCCAGTTTTACTCAAGTTGCCTTTACAAGTATAAACAATCCTAGCAATAGTTAATGAAAGCTTCTACTATTCGGGTCGCCCTACAATGCCCACCTGGCTAACGGGTAATCCAACGGATTTCTTCGACAACCTTTCAAGAACCTGTCAGGATCACTTAGACTTGACCTTAGTATAACTATTCAATATGTCTAAACAATTGACATAATCGCCATTTCTTATAGTAACTTAGTATGTTATAGTTCAACACAAATAGTTTAGCCTCTCATTTAGGCTAAGCACATAAAGAAAAGCTAAAACATCTTTATAGAATCTAAAAGATGTGAGAGTTTTGCACCTAAGATTTTGGAGCAAAGTACTTATGGTCTCGCTATTATCCGACCATCTTCCTGAGAAATGTTCTATAATATTAAGAACAAGGGTATACACAACATTTTGGGTGAAATCCTATCCTCCTTCCTGCTTTACAGCTTGGAAGATCTTATCCCACTGCTCCTGGTTTAAGTAGTTATCCCACCAGCCTTTTGGTTGGCCAGTGAAACCTGTTGTTATCATATCAACAATAGTTTTATCACTATTCTCATTAGCCTTACAGTTACTGTTGTACATGAGCATTCTATGTACAATTTTATAAGTTTGTTTATCTGTAAAACCATCTATGTTCCATTCATAGATTTTCTTTCCATTATAACTATTAGTTAAAATATGTTCATGCTCTTCCAAGAGCACTCCTGAGCAAAAGGTCTAGGCGTGTAGTACATCCTTTGGACCGGTTTTCTTGCATATTTTTCTTGAGATTTTATTAATGTCATCAGAAAACTCTTTTTTATGACAACTTTCTCCTCCTAAAAGATTGTCAACCCCCAAAGGTTTTAAACTACAACCTTTAAAAAAAATCTAGGAGATATGAAAAGTCTTTAATCTTGAAATCACCGATCTTCGGGGGAGGTTGGATACTGGTATTGACTACTTTCTCTTTTCCTTTTGAATTGGAATTGAGTCTAGAAAGTAGTTTTATCAATATTATCACGGATAGAAGTAATATGTTCACCTAATATGCTCATATAAATGTTAGCATAATTTTGTTGCTTAATCATAATATTAATATGCTGAGTAGTAAGTAAAGCAGTATTATCTTCAAATAATTTTGAGAGAGCATTAAAATGAACAATCTTATCGTCTTTTTTAATTTGAAAAGATTGTAAAGGAGGCAAAACAGATTTAGTAACTTCCCCAGTGCTCAAAGTAAAATCTCTTTCTATCATAGAGATATAATTATGAACATGCTTAGTCATGAACCAAGGCACAAAAGCAAGTAAAACATTTTTCTTTTATTCAATAAGATCAGTATAAAATTCTTCTTGAAAACTAATCTGTTCTTCTTTATTAAATTTTTTAAAGAACCATTTTCTAAAAGGTTTCCATCTAGATATCTGAAATTCATTAGAAATCATTTCTCTCGCCTTTTTCAGTCATTAAAAAACAATTTTTATGTGGAAAATCCATCTGGAAAATTCATTTCAGATTCAGTTATATCTAAATCCGAACTGGATCTTATAAAGATCATCCTCTTTCCCTTCATTTTCGCAATTTAGCCCTTGTTGACAAGGCAAACAATCATCATTTGAAGACATATAATCCTCCTAGTGAAGGGCTTCAAGATCTTCACTTGTAGAGGATTCCTCATGACTGCTATATCATGTTTCTGATTTTCCTGAATCAGAATTAAGCATGATTTTGCAAAGAGATTCTTTGATATTATCATCAATATCAAGGTTTTTGATTTTTTCATTGACTTTGCAGTCTTTAGCATAATGGCCCAATCTACCACATTTGTGACAAGCATCAGATTTGTCAAATTTTCGTTTAGATTTATAAAATCTTTTCTTCTCCTTATAAGGTTAAACTCTTCTTTCTTTCTTTTCAATTCTCCTTTTCTTCTATTCTTTATAATCCTTTCTGGAAGATTTGATCTTGGAAGAATGTTTCTTATCTTTGGAACTTGCTTTAGGGATGTCTAAAGTGAATTGTTCACAAAATTCTCCCAATTGTTGTCCTTCATTAAGACGATGCCTTTTAAACTGTTGATTAAACTTTATTTCATTGCATAAATAAAGTCCTTCTTGTACGCAGACACTTATGAGTTTTCCATAGGTATAATCATCATAGTTAATACTATGACCCTCTCCTCTAAGAGTTTTCCTAACTCTTTTGGCAAATAGATCTGGTAATCCATCTATAAACTTGGATTTCCAATGAGTGCTATTACACTCTGGCAACTCCATAACTCTACTAAGGAAAACATCTTTATAGAATCTAAAAGATGTGAGAGTTTTGCACCTAAGATTTTGGAGCAAAGTTCTTATGGTCTCGCTATTAACCGACCATCTTCCTGAGAAATGTTCTTTAATATTAAGAACAAGGGTATTCACAACATTTTGGGTGAAATCTTGTTCTCCTTCCTATTTTACAACTTGGAGGATCTTATCCCGCTGCTCCTGGTTTAAATAATTATCCCTCCAGCCTTTTAGTTGGCCAGTGAAACCTATTGTTATCATATCAGCAATAGCTTTATCACTATTCTTGTTAGCCTTACAGATAGTGTTGTACATGAGCATTCTACGTACATTCGTATAAATCTGTCTATCTATATAACCATTTATGTTCCATTCATAGATTTACTTTCCATTATAACTATTAGTTATAATATGTTCATGCTCTTCCAAGAGCACATCCTGAGGAGTAGGTCTAGGATAGTAGTACATCAATTTTCTAGCATATTTTTCTGAGATTTTATTAATATCATCAGAAAATTATTCTTTTTTGTAGTTATAATCTATAAGAAGAGTAAACTTAGTATAATCTTTTTTGGAAAGTTAAAGCTTTTAAGCTTTGTCAAAATCTTCTTTATTATTACCAAAATTAAGGGTTTTTAGAAAATCAAGATATTTACTATCATCTTCATAAGAAGATTATTCTGAGCTATTAGCCAAATCTTTTACTTTCGATATTATCAAGTCTAATTTCTATAGTGTCATTCTTTTGTTTTAAACGATGAATGTCTTCTTGGAGATTATTAATCTCTTGCTTCATACCACTGATAGTAGTAGGAGAACTTATAAGTTTTCTTCTTTCTAACAGGAGATTCTTGACTTCCGCCATGGTGTCTGAACCTTCTTTGGTAGGGATATCCTCTGTAATATGATTCTTAGAGGTGGAAGTATTACTGATTTTATCAATAATCTGAGGTCTTATTTTCGGATCCTTTACAATTTGTAAGAGCTCTATAACTTTGTCATTATCAATGACATTGATACTCAATTCCTTGAACTGGGAATAGACCTTATAAAGATCATCCTCAGATTATTGATAAAATCAGTAATACTTCCACCTCTAAGAATCATATTACAGAGGATATCCCTACCAAAGAAGGTTCAGACACCATGGCGGAAGTCAAGAATCTCCTGTTAGAAAGAAGAAAACTTATAAGTTCTCCTACTACTATCAGTGGTATGAAGCAAGAGATTAATAATCTCCAAGAAGACATTCATCGTTTAAAACAAAAGAATGACACTATAGAAATTAGACTTGATAATATCGAAAGTAAAAGATTTGGCTAATAGCTCAGAATAATCTTCTTATGAAGATGATAGTAAATATCTTGATTTTCTAAAAACCCTTAATTTTGGTAATAATAAAGAAGATTTTGACAAAGCTTAAAAAGAAGATTTTTACAAAGCTTAAAAGCTTTCACTTCCTAAAAAGTTTATACTAAGATTACTCTTCTTATAGATTATAACTATAAAAAAGAATTTACTTCTCTTATAGACAGTGCTGCTGATTTAAGTTGCATACGAATATGTTCATGCTCTTCCAAGAGAACATCCTGAGGAGTAGGTCTAGGATAGTAGTACATCCTTTGGACCGGTTTTCTAGTATATTTTTCTGAGATTTTATTAATATCATCAGAAAACTCTTTTTTATGACTACTTGATGGGGTGAGAGAGGTTGTTTGTCGATCTTATCCTTTTCTTATTGGCCACTGTAAATTGTGTGGGCTACCTTTTCTTACCGTTTTAGATTTCTCGACCTCTATATAAAGAGTTGAAACTTTCTTTAGTGAGGCATGTCTTAGAACCCCCTCTCTCTCTCTAGTGTTGTAATATTTTCTTCAGTAAATCTTTGACTTTGAATAATAAAAAGCCTTCAGTTTGGTTGGTACATCATCTCGTGTGGAGTTCTACGACATGTACTTTAAATTTTAAGTTTTTCTTTATGTTCTTATCCTAAATGATAGGCTATACTATTTGTGTTGAACTATAACAGACTAAGTTACTATAAGAAATGCCGATTATATCAATTGTTGAGACATATTGAACAGTAATATTAAAGTCAAGTCTAAGTGATCCAGGCAGGTTCTTGAAAGGTTGTCGAAGGAATCCGTTAGCCATGTGGGCGTGTAGGGCGGACCCGGATAGTAGAAGATTTCATTAACTATTGCCAGGATTGTTTATACTTGTAAAGGCACCTTGAGTAAAACTGGACGATCCTTTAAAATTTTGGTATCAGAGCCATGGACTTGTAGTAGCTGAAGGTTGTATAGTTCAACACCAACTTTACTTATGAATATAATAAAGAAAAGATCTACTATTAAAAACAGTAGAAAAGAAGAATATGATATACCACAACATCTAGATCTGCTTTAATAAGTGGACTATTCTTAAAATTCCTCCCAAGATTATATACCAGATGGGAACTTTTGAGAAATTCAGTCTCAAACATGTGGTTAAAACCACAGCAGAAACTATCACTATTGATAGTGATCATCAAAATTTTAGATTATTAACTGAAAATGATCTGACCCCTTAGAGGAAAATTTACAGATTCATGCATATTGGTTTGGTTCAGGTAATCCATCTATATACTTGGATTTCCAATGAGTACTATTACACTCTGGCAACTCCATAACTCTGCTAAGGAAAACATCTTTTTAGAATCTAAAAGATGTGAGAGTTTTGCACCAAAGATTTTGGAGCAAAGTTCTTATGGTCTCACTATTATCCGACCATCTTCTTGAGAAATGTTCTATAATATTAAGAACAATGGTATACACAGCATTTCGGGCCACTTGTAGAAGCAATATTTGCTGCCACCAATCTTTGGTTTCCTATTTGAGCGAGGATATTACCTCTTCCAGCTCATGTTCTTCCTCTTCTCCTCCTTGGGAAGTTTATATTCAATTCCCACTTTGCTACCATTTGTTGATCTGAGACTATGAGTAGTTTTATGAAAATATCTTGAAGGACTAAGTCCTTTTTTAATGCTATTTAAATCAGAAGCACTGTCTATAAGAGAAGTGAATTTTTTTTTGTAGTTATAATCTATAAAAAGAGTAATCTTAGTATAAATTTTTTGGGAAGTTAAAGCTTTTAAGCTTTGTCAAAAATCTTCTTTATTATTACCAAAATTAAGATCTTTACTATCCTCTTCATAAGAAGATGATTCTGAGCTATTACCCAACTATTTTAGAATTTCGATATTATCAAGTCTAATTTTATAGTGACATTCTTTTCTTTTAAACGATAAATGTCTTATTTGAGATTATTAATCTCTTGCTTCAGATCACTGTTACTAGTAGGAGAACTTATAAGTTTCCTTCTTTCTAACAGGAGATTCTTGGCTTCCGCCATGGTGTATGAACCTTCTTTGGTAGGGATATCCTCTGTAATATGATTCTTAGAGGTGGAAGTATTATTGATTTTATCAATAATCTGAGCTCGTATTTCCGGATCTTTTACAAGTTGTAAGAGCTCTATAACTTTGTCATTATCAATGCCATTGATACTCAATTCCTTGAACTTGGAATAGATCTTATAAAGATCATCCTCTTCCCCTTCATTTTCGCAATTTAGCCCTTGTTGACAAGGCAAACAATCATCATCTGAAGACATATAATCTTCCTGGTAAAGGGATCTAATTGCCACCTGAACCAAACCAATATGCATGAATTTGTAAATTTCCCTATAAGGGGCCAGATCATTTTCAGATAATAATCTAAAAGTTTGATGATCACTATCAATAGTGATAGTTTCTTCAGTGGTTTTAACCATTTGTTTGAGACCGAGTTTCTGGTATATAATCTTGGGATGAATTTTAGGAATAGTCCACTTATTAAGTATATCTAGATGTTGTGGTATATCATATTCTTCTTTTCCACTATTTTTAACAGTATATCTTTTCTTTATGATTGTCATAATTAAAGTTGTGTTGCACTATACCACCTACAGCTACTACAAGTCCATGGCTCTGATACCAAAGTTTCAACGGATCGTCCAGTTTTTACTCAAGGTCCCCTTACAAGTATAAACAATCCTGGCAAATAAGTTATGAAACCTTCTACTATCCGGGTCCGCCCTACACGCCCACTTGGCTGGCAGGTAATCCAACAGATTCCTTCGACAGCCTTTCAAGAACATTCACTTAGACTTGACTTAGTATTACTGTTCAATATGTTTCAACAATTGACATAATCGCCATTTCTTATAGTAAATTAGTAAGTTATAGTTCAACCCAAATAGTTTAGCCTATCATTTAGGCTAAGCACATAAAAAAATTAAATTAAAAGTACCTGGAGTAGAACTCCACACGCGATGATGTACCAACCAAACTGAAGGCTTTTTATTATTAAAACTCAAAGATTTCCAGAAGAAAATATTTCAACACTAGAGAGAGAGGGGGTTCTAAGACCTGCCTCACAAAAGAAAGTTTCTCCTCTTTATATAGAGGTTGAGAAATCTAAAACGATAAGATAAGGTGGCCTATACAATTTACAATTGCCAATAGGAAAAGGATAAGACCGAGAAACAGGCATGGTCTTTCCACTACAAAATATGGCCGACATATTATCCTGGCCTGCTTTATTAAAATATTTTGGCTTATTACCCCAATTATTTAATTTGTGGGGCCTTCTTGCTTTACACCTTTCCTTTTAGTTTGCAGGCGGTGTTGCTGGAATATTCTTCCATTTGTTCTTGGAGTCTTTTGAGAAGAGCATCGATGTCATTCTCTTTGTTTCTATTAGTACTATGGGCCTCTCTTGCGATGCATGATTCATCATTATCGTTGGTGTGACTTGCTGATGCCATGGATATATCATCTCTTATATCTATATCGAGATTTTTCATTAAATCTCTTTTTACTTCTTCCATATATATGGCTATTGCTTCCGATTTGGATATTAGCCCTTTCTTCATATGAAGATTCCTTGTAATTTGCTTGAATGGACTGAGATCATCCACTTATGGTTTTGATCTTTCTGTATTTTGGTATTTGTCCATTGTTTCATTTATTAAATCAATGATTTCTTGACCATGAATATTTACTTCAAGGTCTTTTTGTATTAGTTTGTTCCAAAACTTTGTATAAAAAGTTCTCTGTAAACATGGAAATCCTTCAGAGGTATTATCAACCTCTATAGACCATTTCATAATCCACGGGATTGAGAATCCTATTAAAAAAAATGCATCAACGACATACCTTCAAAGAATATATTATCCTATTCTAAACTTATAAGTTTAGGGGAAATGTCCACTCATTCAGAATATAATCTTTTGTAAGGTTCTTGTAAATTTTTTACTGAGGGATCATATAAAGTCCACCATTTACAAAAGCAATTTGGAATAGGTTGGTCGAAAACATGAGAGCATATTTTTATGAATCAAGAATGCTTTTTATTAGCATTTTCATATAATAAAGCTTTATTAAAGCTATTCACATAATCCCAGTAATTATATTTTACTGATACCTTTTGTTTTGGATGGATATAATCCCTTTCCTTTAAGGGGCTCATTCCCCATTCTTTTGGAGCCATAACTCTTTTTATACTGATCTTTGAAACGTTATAAGCTGTTCTTGTATTAGCTGGATAAAAGTGCTGGAATTCACCAGACCCAGTTGCTGAGAGTATAATCTCATAATGCATCATGTATTTATAAGCAAGTGTAGTATAATAAACAGAATCCAGATACTTGGACATTAGTTGCCATGGGTCATTTTTCCATTGCAAGTCACTATGTTCTAGAATAAGTATGACTTCTTTTTTATCGTTTTGATCGAATATTTATGTGCTCTCTTCATCTGTGAGAATTGTGGAATATGATGGAGGAATATTATCCTTTTCTTGCTTGGATTGCATAAAATCCAAGAATTCCTTGTACATTGGATGGTCTGTATTAAGACCACTTGTAGAAGCAATATTTTTTGTCACCAATCTTTGGTTTCCTATTTGAGCGAGGATATGACCTCGTCCAGCTCCTGTCCTTCCTCTTCCCCTCCTTGAGGGTGGAGGCCATGAAGGTCTCATCCTGAAAGAAAATAAAAGATTAGTCCAAGTATTCTCTTGTAAGAAAATTAGGTAGACTATTATTTGAACCTTTTTTATAATGAATGTCGAAATCAAATGACGCTAATAAAGCTTGCCATCTAGCAAACATCTGCTTAGAAACATCATGCTTACAATCCTTATTAAACATAAATTTAGCCACTGGGCAATCAGTTTTTATTAAAAACCTTTTTTTATAAAGATCACCTTGGAACTTTAAAACAATTTTGACTATGGCTAAAATTTCTTTTGCAACAGTGGCATAATTTTTCTGAGCATCATTCAATTTACCCGAATAAAATTGAATAATATAATGTTGTTTATTATCAGGACAATATTGTGTCAAGATACCACCATATCCTATATCCGAGGCATCTGTCTCAACCGTATTCTCCCAATTTGGATTGGCAAGAGTGAGACAAGGAAGGTTTTTAACTTTTGTCTTAATTCTCTTAACTACTTCAGTATGATCATCAGACCAGGCTTTAGGATTATTCTTTAGCTTGTCATACAATATATTTGTATCCTTGGCTAAATCCTTTATAAAAGGAGCAACTTAGTTAAGACTTCCAAGAAATCTTTGTAAATGAGTCATATTAGTCATAATATCAGGAAATTTGGATGCAAATTCAATACTTCTTCTAATATGGCTAATATTACCTCTTTCAATATTATGACCCAAGAATCTAACATTTGTTTGGAACAAAGCCATTTTGGAGCTGGATATTACCAAGATTTTGGATAATAATCTTTCTAAACAAATCAAGATGTTTAAAATGAGTTTCCACATTCATGGAAAATTCAAGGATATCATCTATGTAAATGATTATGAAATTGATGTAAGGCAGGAAAATATCATTCATAATTTTTGAAATTCTGATGGAGCATTTTTTAAACCAAAAGGCATAACGTTCCATTCATATTGACCCATTGGGACATTAAAAGTAGTTTTAAACTTATATGACTCAGCTATCTGAATATGCTAATAACCTTATTTCAAATCAAATTTTGAAAATATAATCGCATCATATACTCTATCCAAGAGATCCTTTTTATTAGGGATAGGGTATCTGATCCATTTTAAAGCTTTGTTAAGAGGTTTATAATTAATTACCAACCTGGGCACACCTATTTCTTGCTCAGCATGTTTATTAACATAAAAAGGTTGTACAAGACCATGGAGACTTAGAATGCCTTATAAGGCCTTTCTGAAGTAAGGAGTCAATTTCCTTTTTGCATATTTCCAGATAATTAGAATTCATCTGGCATGGTCTACCCTTCGTAGGAATATTATCCTCACTAAAGTGTTCCTCATATGGGAGGCTAACAACATGCTGTTTCCTGTTCCAGAAAGCATTAGGATGATCTCCACATATATCAAGGGAGAACTGATTCTTTAAGATAGAAATCTTATCCTGCATTTTAGGATTTTGAAGAATATTATCAATCTCAATATTATTAATTTCGCCTTTGATAAAACTGACTTGATTATTTTTTAAAATTAATTTTGATGAAAGTTCATTTATCATTCTTGTAAAAGGTCTTGTAATGAATTCTAATATAAAAGATTTTTCATTCCAAGTACCAATAATTTTTTTATTATCTCAATAAGTAAGGGGGGAAATCTCATTTATAAATGGTACTCCCAAAATGATTTGGTTAGTAATAACTTTTACTAGAACAAAACTTTGAGGAATACAATATTTTCCTTTACATATAAAAGCTTTGGGCAATTTATATTCAATTCCCATTTTACTACCATTTGCAGATCTGAGGCTATGAGTAGTTTTATGAAAATAACTGGAAGGAATAAGCCCTTCCCGAATGCAATTTAAATCAGCAGCACTGTCTATAAGAGCAGTAAATTCTTTTTTGTAATTATAATCTATGAGAAGAGTAATTTTTGTATAAAACTTTTGGGAAGTAAAAGCTTTCAGGCTTTGTAAAAAATCTTCTTTTTTATTACCAAAATTAAGAGTTTTAAAAATATCAAGATCATTACTATCTTCTTTATAAGATGATGATTCAGAGCTATTACCCGACTCTTTTAGACTTTCGATATTATCGAGTCTAGTCTCCATAGTGACATTATTTTCTTTTAACCATTGAATGTCTTTTTTGAGATTATTAATCTCTTGTTTTAGATTACTGATAGTAGTAGGAGAACTTATAAGTTTCCTTCTTTCTAACAAAAGATTCTTCACTTCTGCCATGGTGTATGAACCATCTTTGGTAGAGACCTCTTCCATGATATGATTCTTAGATGTGGAGGTACTACTGATTTTATCGATAATCTGAGCTCTTATTTCCGAATCTTTTACAATTTGTAAGAGCTCTATGATTTTGTCATTATCAATGACATTAATGCTCAATTCTTTGAACTAGGAATAGATCTTATAAAGATCATCTTCCTCCTCATCCTTTTCACATTTTAATCCTTGTTGGCAAGGTAGACAGTCATCATCCGAAGTCAGGTAATCTTCTTTGTGAAGAGCTTTAAGATCTTCACTAGTAGAGGACTCCAAAAATATCAAGATCATTACTATCTTCTTTATAAGATGATGATTCAGAGCTATTACCCGACTCTTTTAGACTTTCGATATTATCGAGTCTAGTCTCCATAGTGACATTATTTTCTTTTAACCATTGAATGTCTTTTTTGAGATTATTAATCTCTTGTTTTAGATTACTGATAGTAGTAGGAGAACTTATAAGTTTCCTTCTTTCTAACAAAAGATTCTTCACTTCTGCCATGGTGTATGAACTATCTTTGGTAGAGACCTCTTCCGTGATATGATTCTTAGATGTGGAGGTACTACTGATTTTATCGATAATCTGAGCTCTTATTTCCGAATCTTTTACAATTTGTAAGAGCTCTATGATTTTGTCATTATCAATGACATTAATGCTCAATTCTTTGAACTAGGAATAGATCTTATAAAGATCATCTTCCTCCTCATCCTTTTCACATTTTAATCCTTGTTGGCAAGGTAGACAGTCATCATCCGAAGTCAGGTAATCTTCTTTGTGAAGAGCTTTAAGATCTTCACTAGTAGAGGACTCCTCATGACTACGTACTGTAATCAATTTCTGACTTTCCTGAATCATAATTTAGCATTATTTTGCAAAGAGATTCTTTGATATTATCATCAATATCAAGGGTTTTGATATTTTCCTTGACTCTGCAATACTTAGCATAATGACCAAATCTTCCATACTTGTGGCAAGTATCAGACTTGTCAAATTTTCATCTAGATTTATAAAATATTTTCTTTTCCTTATGAGTCTTAGCTCTTCTTTCTTTCTTTTCATTTTCTCCTTTTCTTCCATTCCTTATAATCTTTTTCTTGGAAGAATGCTTCTTATCTTTAGAACTTGCTTTAAGTATATCCAAAGTGAATTGTTCACAGAATTCTCCCAATGGTTGTCTTTCATTAAGACGGTGTCTTTTAATCTGTTGATTCAACTTGATTTCATTGCATAAAGAAATCTTTCCCATTATAACTATTAGTTATAATATGTTGATGCTCTTCCAAGAGCACATCCTGAGGAGTAGGTCTAGGATAGTAGTACATCATTTGGACTGGTTTTCTTGCATATTTTTTTGAGATTTTACTAATCCCATCAGAAAATTCTTGTTTATTACTGCTTTCTCCATCGAAAAGGTTATTAACCTTTAAAGGCTTTAAATTTCCGCCTTTAAAACTCTTTTCTAAGAACTTCTGAAGATCTGAAAAGTCTTTAATTTTGAAATCCTCAATTTCTGGGTGAGGTTGAATATTGGTGTTGGCTACTTTCTCTTTTCCTTTATTATTGGAATTGAGTTTAGAAAGTAGTTTGTCAACATTATCATGAAGAGAACTGATTTGTTCTCCCAAAATACTCATATAAATGTTAGCATAATTTTGCTGCTTAATCATAACATTAATATGTTGGGTAGTCACTAAAGCAGTATTATCTTCAAATAATTTTGAAAAAGCATTAAAATGAACAATCTTATTATCTTTTTGAATTTGAAATGATTGTAAAGGAGGAAAAACAGATTTCATAACTTCTCCAGTACTTATAATAGCACCCATTGGAAATCCAAATTTATAGATGGATAGCATTAAAATGAACAATCTTATTATCTTTTTGAATTTGAAATGATTGTAAAGGAGGAAAAACAGATTTCATAACTTCTCCAGTACTTATAATAGCACCCATTGGAAATTCAAATTTATAGATGGATTATGATCTCTTTTTGCAGAAAGAGTTAGGAAAAATCTTAGAGGAGAAAGCCATAGTATTAACTATGATGCTTATACCTATTAAAAGGCTGGTGGGATAACTATCTCAACCAAAAGCAAAGGGATAAAATCCTCCAGGCAGTTAAACAAGAAGGAGAATAGGATTTTACCCAAAATGTTGTCTATACCCTTGTTCTTAATATTATAGAACATTTCTCAGGAAGATGGTCAGATAATAGCGAGACCATAAGAACCTTGCTCCAAAACCTTAGATGCAAGACTTTCACATCTTTCAGATTCTACAAAGATGTCTTCATTATTATTATTATTATTATTATTATTATCATTATTATCATCATCATCATCATCATTATTATCATTATTATCATTATTATTATTATTATATTATTATTATTATTATTATTATTATTATTATTATTAACAGTAGATTTCTTCTTTATGATATTCATAAATAAATAATGTGTTGAACTATAACACCTATAGCTACTACAAGCCCATGACTCTGATACCAAAATTTTAACGGATCGGTCAGTCAAACCATAAGGGACCTTTACGAATGTAAATAGTCCTGGCAATAGTTAATGAAAGTTGGTGAAATCCCCTACAATCCGGGTCCGCTCTGCGCCTTTCCTGGCCAACGGGTAATCCGACGGATTACTTCGGCCGCCTTTCATAAACTTTCACTAACCTGCCAGGATAACTTACATATGACCTTAGTCTAACTGCTCAAACTGTCATTATAATAGACACAAATACCATATCTTATAGTAATTTAGTATGCTATAGCTCAACACAAATAGTTTAGCCTATCATTTAGGCTAAGTATGTAAAGAAATAAATAAAAGGGGAATAGTACCTAGAGTCGAGCTCCAAACCCGCCGATGTACAAACCAAATTGAAAGCTTTTTATTCAAACTTGAAAGACTTACAAAGGAAAATATTACAGTGCTTAGAGAGAGAGATAGAGAGAGAGGGGGTTTTCTAAAACCTGCCTCTTAGCTAAAAACATACATCCTCTTATATAGAGGTAGAGAAACTAAAAAAGATGGCCCACAACCTTTACAATAGCCAATGATGAAGAGATAAGGCCGACAAACAAGCGTGGCCTTTTCCACTACCTATTATGGCCGGCAATACTTTCGGCTCCCACTTTATCTTTATTAAAGATGATTCTTTTCTTTATAAAAGTTGTTTGGCTTATTACCCCTATCATTCACTTTTGTGGGGTCTTCATTTATGCTTTCCCTTTTCCTTTGCAGGTGACTTTGTCAGAGGATTCGTCCACTTGCTCTTGGAATTTTAATGAGTTCTCATCCCGAAAAGAAATCTGCAAATTAGGATAAGCATTAAAATAAATTGGTCCGTAAGCAAGACTAGTTTGAATAGTCCCTATAAGAGATTTCTTCCAATTATGATTTCTACCGTCACGTAAAGCTGCTATAAAACTTTCGGGTAGACCTCTCAAAGTAAGGGGCTTAAATGCCACCTGTACT
>NW_006239291.1:491567-510604 GCF_000226075.1 Solanum tuberosum | reverse complement strand
AAAATCAAGATATTTACTATCATCTTCATAAGAAGATGATTCTGAGCTATTAGCCAAATCTTTTACTTTCGATATTATGAAGTCTAATTTCTATAGTGTCATTCTTTTGTTTTAAACGAAGAATGTCTTCTTTTATAGTGTCATTCTTTTGTTTTAAACGATGAATGTCTTCTTGGAGATTATTAATCTCTTGCTTCATACCACTGATAGTAGTAGGAGAACTTATAAGTTTTCTTCTTTCTAACAGGAGATTCTTGACTTCGGCCATGGTGTATAAACCTTCTTTGGTAGGGATATCCTTTGTAATATGATTCTTAGAGGTGGAAGTATTACTGATTTTATCAATAATCTGAGCTCTTATTTTTGGATCTTTTACAATTTGTAAGAGCTCTATAACTTTGTCATTATCAATGACATTGATACTCAATTCCTTGAACTGGGAATAGACCTTATAAAGATCATCCTCAGATTATTGATAAAATCAGTAATACTTCCACCTCTAAGAATCATATTACAAAGGATATCCCTACCAAAGAAGGTTTATACACCATGGCCGAAGTCAAGAATCTCCTGTTAGAAAGAAGGAAATATATAAGTTCTCCTACTATTATCAGTGATCTGAAGCAAGAGATTAATAATCTCAAAGAAGACATTTATCGTTTAAAAGAAAAGAATGTCACAATAGAAATTAAACTTGATAATGTCGAAAGTCTAAAAGAGTTGGGTAATATCTCAGAATCATCTTCTTATGAAGAGGATAGTAAAGATCTTGATTTTATAAAATCCCTTCATTTTGGTAATAATAAAGAAGATTTTTTACAAAGCTTAAAAGCTTTCACTTCCTAAAAAGTTTATACTAAGATTACTCTTCTTATAGATTATAACTATAAAAAAGAATTTACTTCTCTTATAGACAGTGCTGCTGATTTAAGTTGCATACGAATATGTTCATTCTCTTCCAAGAGAACATCCTGAGGAGTAGGTCTAGGATAGTAGTACATCCTTTGGACCGGTTTTCTAGTATATTTTTCTGAGATTTTATTAATATCATTAGAAAACTCTTTTTTATGACTACTTGGTGGGGGGAGAGAGGTTGTTTGTCGATCTTATCCTTTTCTTATTAGCCACTGCAAATTGTGTGGGCTACCTTTTCTTACCGTTTTAGATTTCTCGACCTCTATATAAAGAGGTGAAACTTTCTTTCGTGAGGCATGTCTCAGAACCCCCCCTCTCTCTCTAGTGTTGTAATATTTTCTTCAGTAAATCTTTGACTTTGAATAATAAAAAGCCTTCAGTTTGGTTGGTACATCATCTCGTGTGGAGTCCTACCACAGGTACTTTTAATTTTAAGTTTTTCTTTATGTTCTTATCCTAAATGATAGGTTGTACTATTTGTGTTGAACTATAACATACTAAGTTACTATAAGAAATGCCGATTATATCAATTGTTGAGACATATTGAACAGTAATATTAAGGTCAAGTGTAAGTGATCCAGGCAGGTTCTTGAAAGGTTGTCGAAGGAATTCGTTGGATTATCCGTTAGCCATGTGGGCGTGTAGGGAGGACCCGAATAGTAGAAGCTTTCATTAACTATTGCCAGGATTGTTTATACTTTTAAAGGCACCTTGAGTAAAACTGGACGATCCTTTAAAACTTTGGTATCAGAGCTATGGACTTGTAGTAGCTATAGGTTGTATAGTTCAACACAACTTTACTTATGAATATAATAAAGAAAAGATCTACTGTTAAAAACAGTAGAAAAGAAGAATATGATATGCCACAACATCTAGATCTGCTTAATAAGTGGACTATTCCTAAAATTCCTCCCAAGATTATATACCAGATGGGAACTTTTGAGAAATTCAGTCTCAAACTTGTGGTTAAAACCACAGAAGAAACTATCACTATTGATAGTGATCATCAAAATTTTAGATTATTAACTGAAAATGATCTGACCCCTTAGAGGAAAATTTACAGATTCATGCATATTGGTTTGGTTCAGGTAATCTATCTATATACTTGGATTTCCAATGAGTGCTATTACACTCTGGCAACTCCATAACTCTGCTAAGGAAAACATCTTTATAGAATCTAAAAGATGTGAGAGTTTTGCACCAAAGATTTTGGAGCAAAGTTCTTATGGTCTCACTATTATCCGACCATCTTCCTGAGAAATGTTCTATAATATTAAGAACAATGGTATACACAGCATTTTGGGCCACTTGTAGAAGCAATATTTGCTGCCACCAATCTTTGGTTTCCTATTTGAGCGAGGATATTACCTCGTCCATCTCATGTTCTTCCTCTTCCCCTCCTTGGGCAGTTTATATTCAATTCCCACTTTGCTACCATTTGCTGATTTGAGACTATGAGTAGTTTTATGAAAATATCTTGAAGGACTAAGTCCTTTTTTAATGCAAATTAAATCAGAAGCATTGTCTATAAGAGAAGTAATTTTTTTTTTTGTAGTTATAATCTATAAAAAGAGTAATCTTAGTATAAATTTTTTGGGAAGTGAAAGCTTTTAAGCTTTGTCAAAAATCTTCTTTATTATTACCAAAATTAAGAGTTTTTAGAAAATCAAGATCTTTACTATCCTATTCATAAGAAGATGATTCTGAGCTATTACCCAACTATTTTAGACTTTCGATATTATCAAGTCTAATTTTATAGTGACATTCTTTTCTTTTAAACGATAAATGTCTTATTTGAGATTATTAATCTCTTGCTTCAGATCACTGATAGTAGTAGGAGAACTTATAAGTTTCCTTCTTTCTAACAGGAGATTCTTGGCTTCCGCCATGGTGTATGAACCTTCTTTGGTAGGGATATGCTCTGTAATATGATTCTTAGAGGTGGAAGTATTATTGATTTTATCAATAATCTGAGCTTGTATTTTCGGATCTTTTACAATTTGTAAGAGCTCTATAACTTTGTCATTATCAATGACATTGATACTCAATTCCTTGAGCTTGGAATAGATCTTATAAAGATCATCCTCTTCCCCTTCATTTTTGCAATTTAGCCCTTGTTGACAAGGCAAACAATCATCATCTGAAGACATATAATCTTCCTGGTGAAGGGATCTAATTGCCACCTGAACCAAACCAATATGCATGACTTTGTAAATTTCCCTATAAGGGGCCAGATCATTTTCAGATAATAATCTAAAAGTTTGATGATCACTATCAATAGTGATAGTTTCTTCAGTGGTTTTAACCACTTGTTTGAGACCGAGTTTTTCAAAAGTTCCCATTTGGTATATAATCATGGGAGAAATTTTAGAAATAGTCCACTTATTAAGTAGATCTAGATGTTGTGGTATATCAATCTGGTATATAATCTTGGGATGAATTTTAGGAATAGTCCACTTATTAAGTATATCTAGATGTTGTGGTATATCATATTCTTCTTTTCCATTGTTTTTAACAGTATATCTTTTCTTTATGATATTCATAATTAAAGTTGTGTTGCACTATACCACCTACAGCTACTACAAGTCCATGGCTCTGATACCAAAAGTTTCAACGGATCGTCCAGTTTTTACTCAAGGTCCCTTTACAAGTATAAACAATCCTGGCAATAGTTAATGAAACCTTCTAACTATCCGGGTCCGCCCTACACGCCCACTTGGCTGGCAGGTAATCCAACAGATTCCTTCGACAGCCTTCCAAGAACATCCACTTAGAGTTGACCTTAGTATTACTGTTCAATATGTCTCAACAATTGACATAATCGCCATTTCTTATAGTAAATTAGTAAGTTATAGTTCAACCCAAATAGTTTAGCCTATCATTTAGGCTAAGCACATAAAATAAAATAAAAAGTACCTGGAGTAGAACTCCACACGCGATGATGTACCAACCAAACTGAAGGCTTTTTATTATTCAAACTCAAAAAATTCCAGAAGAAAATATTTCAACACTAGAGAGAGAGAGGGGATTCTAAGACCTGCCTCACAAAAGAAAGTTTCTCCTCTTTATATAGAGGTTGAGAAATCTAAAACGATAAGATAAGGTGGCCCACACAATTTACAATTGCCAATAAGAAAAGGATAAGACCGAGAAACAGGCATGGTCTTTCCACTACGAAATATGGCCGACATATTATCCTGGCATGCTTTATTAAAATATTTTGGCTTATTACCCCAATTATTTAAGTTGTGGGGCCTTCTTGCTTTACACCTTTCCTTTTAGTTTGCAGGCGGTGTTGCTGGAATATTCTTCCACTTGTTCTTGGAGTCTTTTGAGAAGA
This sequence comes from Solanum tuberosum, assembly GCF_000226075.1. Taxonomy (NCBI): domain Eukaryota; kingdom Viridiplantae; phylum Streptophyta; class Magnoliopsida; order Solanales; family Solanaceae; genus Solanum; species Solanum tuberosum. The sequence continues at coordinate 506,349 of NW_006239291.1, read as the reverse complement.
GCATCGATGTCAATCTCTTTGTTTCTATTAGCACTATGGGCCTCTCCTGCAATGCATGATTCATCATTATCGTTGGTGTGGCTTGCTGATGCCATGGATATATCATCTCTTATATCTATATCGAGATTTTTCATTAAATCTCTTTTTACTTCTTTCATATATATGGCTATTGCTTCCGATTTGGATATTAGCCCTTTTTTCATATGAAGATTCATTGTTATTTGCTTGAATGGACTGAGATCATCGACTTATGGTTTTGATCTTTCTGTATTTTGGTATTTGTCCATTGTTTCATTTATTAAATCAATGATTTCTTGACCATGAATATTTAATTCAAGGTCTTTTTGTATTAGTTTGTTCCAAAACTTTGTATAAAAAGTTCTCTGTAAACATGGAAATCCTTCAGAGGTATTATCAACCTCTATAGACCATTTCATAATCCACGGGATTGAGAATTCTATTAAAAAAATGCATCAAGGACATACCTTCAAAGAATATATTATCCTATTCTAAACTTATAAGTTTAGGGGAAATGTCCAGTCATTCAAAATATAATCTTTTGTAAGGTTCTTGTAAATTTTTACTGAGGGATCATATAAAGTCCACCATTTACAAAACCAATTTGGAATAGGTTAGTCGAAAACATGAGAGCATATTTTTATGAATCATGAATGCTTTTTATTAGCATTTTCATATAATAAAGCTTTATTAAATCTATTCACATAATCCCAGTAATTATATTTTACTGATATCTTTTGTTTTGGATGGATATAATCTCTTTCCTTTAAGGGGCTCATTCCCCATTCTTTTGGAGCCATAACTCTTTTTATACTGATCTTTGAAACGTTATAAGCTTTTCTTGTATTAGCTGGATAAAAGTGCTGGAATTCACCAGACCCAGTTGCTGAGAGTATAATCTCATAATGCATCCTGTATTTATAAGCAAGTGTAGTATAATAAACTGAATCCAGATACTTGGACATTAATTGCCATGGGTCATTTTTCCATTGCAAGTCACTATGTTCTAGAATAAGTATGACTTCTTTTTTATCGTTTTGATCGAATATTTATGTGCTCTCTTCATCTGTGAGAATTGTGGAATATGATGGAGGAATATTATCCTTTTCTTGCTTGGATTGCATAAAATCCAAGAATTCCTTGTACATTGGATGGTCTGTATTAAGACAACTTGTAGAAGCAATATTTGTTGCCACCAATCTTTGGTTTCCTATTTGAGCGAGGATATGACCTCGTCCAGCTCCTGTCCTTCCTCTTCCCCTCCTTGAGGGCGGAGGCCATGAAGGTCTCATCCTGAAAAGAAAAATAAAAAGATTAGTCCAAGTATTCTCTTGTAAGAAAATTAGGTAGACTATTATCTGAACCTTTTTTATAATGAATGTCGAAATCAAATGGCGCTAATAAAGCTTGCCATCTAGCAAACATCTGCTTAGAAACATCATGCTTACAATCCTTATTAAACATAAATTTAGCCACTGGGCAATCAGTTTTTATTAAAAACCTTTTTTTATAAAGATCACCTTGGAACTTTAAAACAATTTTGACTATGGCTAAAATTTCTTTTGCAACAGTGGCATAATTTTTCTGAGCATCATTCAATTTACCCGAATAAAATTGAATAGTATAATGTTGTTTATTATCAGGACAATATTGTGTCAAGATACCACCATATCCTTTATCCGAGGCATCTGTCTCAACCGTATTCTCCCAATTTGGATTGGCAAGAGTGAGACAAGGAAGGTTTTTAACCTTTGTCTTAATTATCTTAACTACTTCGGTATGATCATCAGACCAGGCTTTATGATTATTCTTTAGCTTGTCATACAATATATTCGTATCCTTGGCTAAATCCTTTATAAAAGGAGCAACTTAGTTAAGACTTCCAAGAAATCTTTGTAACTAAATCTTATTAGTCATAATATCAAGGAATTTGGATGCAAATTCAATACTTCTACTAATAGGGCTAATATTACCTCTTTCAATATTATGACCCAAGAATCTAACATTTGTTTGGAACAAAGCCATTTTGGAGCTGGATATTACCAAGATTTTGGATAATAATCTTTCTAAACAAATCAAGATGTTTAAAATGAGTTTCCACATTCATGGAAAATTCAAGGATATCATCTATGTAAATGATTATGAAATTGATGTAAGGCAGGAAAATATCATTCATAATTTTTGAAATTCTGATGGAGCATTTTTTAAACCAAAAGGCATAACGTTCCATTCATATTGACCCATTGGGACATTAAAAGTAGTTTTAAACTTATATGACTCAGCTATCTGAATATGCTAATAACCTTATTTCAAATCAAATTTTGAAAATATAATCGCATCATATACTCTATCCAAGAGATCCTTTTTATTAGGGATAGGGTATCTGATCCATTTTAAAGCTTTGTTAAGAGGTTTATAATTAATTACCAACCTGGGCGCACCCCTTCCTTGTTCAGCATGTTTATTAACATAAAAGGTTGTACAAGACCATGGAGACTTAGAATGCCTTATAAGGCCTTTCTGAAGTAAGGAGTCAATTTCCTTTTTGCATAATTCCAGATAATTAGAATTCATCTGGCATGGTCTACCCTTCGTAGGAATATTATCCTCACTAAAGTGTTCCTCATATGGGAGGCTAACAACATGCTGTTTCCTGTTCCAGAAAGCATTAGGATGATCTCCACATATATCAAGGGAAAACTGATTCTTTAAGATAGAAATCTTATCCTGCAATTTAGGATTTTGAAGAATATTATCAATCTCAATATTATTAATTTCGCCTTTGATAAAACTGATTTGATTATTTTTTAAAATTAATTTTGATGAAAGTTCATTTATCATTCTTGTAAAAGGTCTTGTAATGAATTCTAATATAAAAGATTTTTCATTCCAAGTACCAATAATTTTTTTATTATCTCAATAAGTAAGGGGGGAAATCTCATTTATAAAAGGTACTCCCAAAATGATTTGGTTAGTAATAACTTTTACTAGAACAAAACTTTGAGGAATACAATATTTTCCTTTACATATAAAAGCTTTGGGCAATTTATATTCAATTCCCATTTTACTACCATTTGCAGATCTGAGGCTATGAGTAGTTTTATGAAAATAACTGGAAGGAATAAGCCCTTCCTGAATGCAATTTAAATCAGTAGCACTGTCTATAAGAGCAGTAAATTCTTTTTTGTAATTATAATCTATGAGAAGAGTAATTTTTGTATAAAACTTTTGGGAAGTAAAAGCTTTCAGGCTTTGTAAAAAATCTTCTTTTTTATTACCAAAATTAAGAGTTTTTAAAAAATCAAGATCATTACTATCTTCTTCATAAGATGATGATTCAGAGCTATTACCCGACTCTTTTAGACTTTTGATATTATCGAGTCTAGTCTCCATAGTGACATTCTTTTCTTTTAACCATTGAATGTCTTTTTTGAGATTATTAATATCTTGTTTTAGATTACTGATAGTAGTAAGAGAACTTATAAGTTTCCTTCTTTCTAACAAAAGATTCTTCACTTCTGCCATGGTGTATGAACCATCTTTGGTAGAGACCTCTTCCATGATATGATTCTTAGATGTGGAGGTACTACTGATTTTATCGATAATCTGAGCTCTTATTTCCGAATCTTTTACAATTTGTAAGAGCTCTATGATTTTGTCATTATCAATGACATTAATGCTCAATTCTTTGAACTAGGAATAGATCTTATAAAGATCATCTTCCTCCTCATCCTTTTCACATTTTAATCCTTGTTGGCAAGGTAGACGGTCATCATCCGAAGTCAGGTAATCTTCTTGGTGAAGAGCTTTAAGATCTTCACTAGTAGAGGACTCCTCATGACTACCTACTATAATCAATTTCTGACTTTCCTGAATCACAATTTAGCATTATTTTGCAGAGAGATTCTTTGATATTATCATCAATATCAAGGGTTTTGATATTTTCCTTGACTCTGCAATCCTTAGCATAATGACCAAATCTTCCACACTTGTGGCAAGTATCAGACTTGTCAAATTTTCATTTAGATTTATAAAATATTTTATTTTCCTTATGAGTCTTAGCTCTTCTTTCTTTCTTTTCATTTCTCCTTTTCTTCCATTCCTTATAATCTTTTTATTGGAAGAATGCTTCTTATCTTTGGAACTTGCTTTAAGTATATCCAAAGCGAATTGTTCACAGAATTTTCCCAATGGTTGTCTTTCATTAAGACGGTGTCTTTTAATCTGTTGATTCAACTTGATTTCATTGCATAAAGAAATATTTCCCATTATAACTATTAGTTATAATATGTTGATGCTCTTCCAAGAGCACATCCTGAGGAGTAGGTCTAGGATAGTAGTACATCCTTTGGACCGGTTTTCTTGCATATTTTTCTGAGTTTTACTAATCCCATCAGAAAATTCTTGTTTATTACTGCTTTCTACATCGAAAAGGTTATTAACCTTTAAAGGCTTTAAATTTCCGCCTTAAAACTCTTTCTAAGAACTTCTGAAGATCTGAAAAGTCTTTAATTTTGAAATCCTCGATTTCTGGGTGAGGTTGAATACTGGTGTTGGCTACTTTCTCTTTTCCTTTATTATTGAAATTGAGTTTAGAAAGTAGTTTGTCAACATTATCATGAAGAGAACTGATTTGTTCTCCCAAAATACTCATATAAATGTTAGCATAATTTTGCTGCTTAATCATAACATTAATATGTTGGGTAGTCACTAAAGCAGTATTATCTTCAAATAATTTTGAAAAAGCATTAAAATGAACAATCTTATCATCTTTTTGAATTTGAAAGGATTGTAAAGGAGGAAAAACAGATTTCATAACTTCTCCAGTACTTATAATAGCACCCATTGGAAATCCAAATTTATAGATGGATTATGATCTCTTTTTGCAGAAAGAGTTAGGAAAAATCTTAGAGGAGAAAGCCATAGTATTAACTATGATGCTTATACCTATTAAAAGGCTGGTGGGATAACTATCTCAACCAAGAGTAAAGGGATAAAATCCTCCAGGCAGTTAAACAAGAAGGAGATTATTATTATTATTATTATTATTATTATTATTATTATTATTATTATTATTATTATTATTATTATTATTATTATTATTATTATTATTATTATTATTATTATTATTATTATTATTATTATTATTATTATTATTATTATTATTATTATTATTATTATTATTATTATTATTATTATTATTATTATTATTATTATTATTATTATTATTATTATTATTATTATTATTATTATTATTATTATTATTATTATCATTATTATCATTATTATCATCATCATCATCATCATCATCATTATCATTATTATCATCATTATTATTATTATTATTATTATTATTATTATTATTATTATTATTATTATTATTATTATTATTATTATTATTATTATTATTATTATTATTATTATTAACAGTAGATTTCTTCTTTATGATATTCATAAATAAACAATGTGTTGAATTATAACACCTATAGCTACTACAAGCCCATGGCTCTGATACCAAAATTTTAACGGATCGGTCAGTCAAACCATAAGGGACCTTTACGAATGTTAATAGTCCTGGCAATAGTTAATGAAAGTTGGTGAAATCCCCTACTATCCGGGTCCGCTTTGCGCCTTTCCTGGCCAACGGGTAATCCGACGGATTACTTCGGCAGCCTTTTATAAACTTTCACTAACCTGCCTGGATAACTTACATATGACCTTAGTCTAACTGCTCAAACTGTCATTATAATAGACACATATACCATATCTTATAGTAATTTAGCTTGTTATAGCTCAACACAAATAGTTTAGCCTATCATTTAGGCTAAGTATGTAAAGAAATAAATAAAAGGCGAATAGTACCTAGAGTCGAGCTCCAAACCCGCCGATGTACAAACCAAATTGAAAGCTTTTATTCAAACTTGAAAGACTTACAAAGGAAAATATTACAGTGCTTAGAGAGAGAGATAGAGAGAGAGGGGGTTTTCTAAAACATGCCTCTTAGCTTAAAACATACATCCTCTTATATAGAAGTAGAGAAACTAAAAAAGATGGCCCACAACCTTTACAATAGCCAATGATGAAGAGATAAGGCCGACAAACAAGCGTGGCCTTTTCCACTACCTATTATGGCCGGCAATACTTTCGGCTCCCACTTTATCTTTATTAAAGATGATTCTTTTCTTTATAAAAGTTGTTTGGCTTATTACCCCTATCATTCACTTTTGTGGGGTCTTCATTTATGCTTTCCCTTTTCCTTTGCAGGTGACTTTGTCAGAGGATTCCTCCACTTGCTCTTGGAATTTTAATGAGTTCTCATCCCACAAAGAAATCTGCAAATTAGGATAAGCATTAAAATAAATTGGTCCGTAAGCATGACTAGTTTGAATAGTCCCTATAAGAGATTTCTTCCAATTATGATTTCTACCGTCAAGTAAAGCTGCTATAAAACTTTCGGGTAGACCTCGCAAAGTAAGGGGCTTAAATGCCACCTGTACTAAACCAATATGCATAAATCGATATCTATCCCTATAAGGGGCTAAATCATTTTCAGATAATAATCTAAAAGTCTAATAATCACTATCAGTAGTAATAGTTTCCTCTGTGGTTTTAACCACCTGTTTGACACCAAGTTTCTCAAAGGTTCCCATCTGATATATGATTCTAGGCGATATTTTTGGAATAGTCCACTTATTATTAGATCAAGATGTTGTGGTATATCATATTCCTCTTTTCTACTATTTTTAACAGTAAATTTCTTCTTTATGATATTCATAAGAAAATAGTGTGTTGAACTATAACACCTATAGCTACTACAAGTCCATGGCTCTAATACCAAAATTTTAATGGATCGGTCAGTCAAACCATAAGGGACCTTTACGAATGTAAATAGTCCTGGCAATAGTTAATGAAAGTTGGTGAAATCCCCTACTATTCGGGTCCACCCTGTGCCTTTCCTGGCCAATGGGTAATCTAACAGATTCCTTCGGCAGCCTTTCATAAACTTTCACTAATCTGCCTGGATAACTTACATCTGACCTTAGTCTAACTGCTCAAACTGTCATTATAATAGACACAAATACCATATATTATAGTAACTTAATATGTTATAGCTGAACACAAATAGTTTAGCCTATCATTTAGGCCAAGTACATAAAAAATTAAATAAAAAAGGAATAGTACCGGGAGTCGAGCTCCAAACCTGCCGATGTACAAACCAAATTGAAAGCTTTTAATCCAAACTTGAAAGACTTACAAAGGAAAATATTACAGTGCTTAGAGAGAGATAGAGAGAGATAGAGAGAGGGGGGTAAAGGAAAATATTACAGTGCTTAGAGAGAGATAGAGAGGGGGGATTTTCTAAAATCTGCCCTTTCAAAATAAAACTTCACCTCTTTATATAGAGGTTGAAGAATCTTAAAAGATAAAACAAAATGGCCCACACACTTTACAATGGCCAATAATACAAAGATAAGGCCGATAGACTAGCGTGTAGTACATCTTTTGGACCGACTTTCTAGCATATTTTTCTGAGATTTTATTAATATCATTAGAAAATTCATTCTTATGACTACTTTCTCCTTCTGAAAAGTTATCAACTTTTATCGGCTTCAAGCTACCACCCTTGAATTTCTTTTCCAAGAAATTCTCAAGATCCGAATAGTCTTTTAACTTGAAATCCTCAATCTCCGGGGGAGGCGGTTTAGATATTTTTCTAAAATCTGCCCTTTCAAAATAAAACTTCACCTCTTTATATAGAGGTCGAAGAATCTTAAAAGATAAAACAAAATGGCCCACACACTTTACAATGGCCAATAATACAAAGATAAGGCCGATAGACTAGCGTGTAGTACATCTTTTGGACCGACTTTCTAGCATATTTCTCTGAGATTTTATTAATATCATTAGAAAATTCATTCTTATGACTACTTTCTCCTTCTGAAAAGTTATCAACTTTTATCGGCTTCAAGCTACCACCCTTGAATTTTTTTTCCAAGAAATTCTCAAGGAAATTCTCAAGATCCGAATAGTCTTTTAACTTGAAATTCTCAATCTCCGGGGGAGGCGGTTTAGATATAACTGAATCTGAAATGAATTTTTCAGATGGATTATCTACTTAAACTGTTTTTATGATGTCTAAAAAGTAGACTGATTTTAGTCCGGGCTCCTCGGCAAGAGCAAAGATTGCTATAGATTTTAGACGATCTAAATGGAAACCTTTCCGAAAATGGTTCTTCAACAATTTTAATGATGAGGAACAATAATTATCTCAATCAAGAGAAAAGGGATAAGATTCTCCAAGCAGTTAAACAAGAAGATTAGAATTTATCGGCTTCAAGCTACCACCCTTGAATTTTTTTTCCAAGAAATTCTCAAGACACTACAAGAAAAAGCCTTAATTAAGACCAACATTTAAGGACGAGTCTATATTCTTGTCTCTAAAAGTATATCTATTGGGACGAGATTATATTTCGGTCCTTATTGGTATATGTTATTGTGAAGACATTAAATTCGGTCCCAAAAAATTTACTAACTAGTCCCAAAATGTAATTGGAGGCATTGAGGGGCTTGGGCGGGAGATTTTTCTGCCATACGAAAATTTTCTTTTAACAAAAAAGTTGAGGCGCTAAAAAATTAATTCTTAAAGTAAAAGAAAAAAACAATCTAGCTACTAATTTTTAACAAAAGCTTCAAATTTCACAAAATATATAGAAACTTCTCCTAAAAGTTGCCCTAATCTCTTCAATCAGATCACCACTACAACTCATAATGAATGTGTTCTGCCCTAATCTCAACGATGCTCTGCCCTTAGCTTGACTGGACAGATGTGTTTTCTTTCTTTTATTGTTGTTGTCTGCCCTAATCTTAGCAACATTCTTCCATTAAATTGATAAAGGTGTTTTCTTCTTCCTCGTGTTTTTGCTGCTCTGGCAAAATAGAATCCATCACAGCTTTGCTCAAGACAAAATTTCAGGTGGGTTCATTCATGTGATCGAGTTGTTGTTTCTCTGCTTGAAATAGAATCAAACACAGCTTTGCTTGAGACAAACTTTCAGGTCTGTTCATCTTCCGATCGAGTTCTTAGTGTTTCTTTCATAAGTTATATTAATGACGTTTTTTATTGTGTATTCAAGTTACTTCTTCTTCGTCATCTCTTTTAACATTAATTAGGTTAATGATTGCATTTTCATCTGCAAAAAATTATTGGGCGTTGAGATTTTTCAAGCAATATACATTATATAGACATAAACATGTATATGACTCATCTTCTTGGCTACAAGTGATTATAAGAAACTCGAAGTATATAAACATAGATGTGAAAGACTGGCTTGGTCTTGTGGAATTATAGGTTGAAGTAGGACTATGAAGAACCTATTGTTTAAATCCGAAATGACTCTGTTTCACTGTTTAGACAAACCCAAAATAGTTTCCTTCTTGACTTACATGAATATTTTTTGGAAAGCCATGAGAGGCCCTCTGAATATGATTGTGATGTTGACGAACTCTTTCTTCGAATGACACTTGAAGAATCTCCAACTAAAAAGCTGGTAAAGAAGTGGATTTGTTTTGCCTTGGAAAAAAAAGTTAAATTGTTATCTCTTGGTTTAAAGACGATTTATCTTGATCAGTACTACCTGTGTGGTATTGCATTTTCTGCTACTGCATTAGTTGATTTAACGATGTTCTTCCCTTGAATGAATAGACGCGTCTTCTTCCTTGTGTTGTTGTCTGCCCTAATCTTATCGACATTCTTCCATTAAATTGATAAAGGTGTCTTCTTCTTCCTCATGTTGTTGCTGCTCTGTTAGAAATAGAATCCATCACATCTTTGCTCAAGACAAATTTCAGGTGGGTTCATTCTTGTGATCGAGTTGTTGCTGCTCTGCTCAAAATAGAATCCACCACAGCTTTGCTTGAGACAAAATTTAAGGTTTGTTCATCTTCCGATCGAGTTCTTGTGTTTCTTTCATAAGTTATATTAATGATGCTTTTTTCTTGTGTATTCAACAATTTTGACGAAAATGACGAAACATATTGTCAACAATTTTGACAAAAATGACTGAACATATTGATTTTTAATCTCAAACTAATGACTGATTTTTACTTAGTGACTGAACTTATTGTTTATTGGTAATCTCGAACAGATGGCTGAACCTTTGTATTAATCTTTGAGTGCTCTGTTTAATGCAAAACTTATTGTTTACTGGTAATTTCAAACAAATGACTGAACCTTTGAATTAATTCTTGCGTGCTCAATTGTTTGATGCAGAACTTATTGCTTACTGGTATCTGAAACAAATGCCTAAACCTTTGTATTAATCCTTCTAGTTGAGTGTTAACTGTCGAATCCCAAACTGATACGGAATATCAAATATTCACAAATGAGAACTTGTGATGCAGAATCACCTTAAGAAACTATTTAAATTTCTAGTCCTGCTCATGTCTTCTGATAGATTCGTCCACTTATAAAGTATGGATTTCATCCATATAGTACAGTTTCAGATGTTTCTAGTCCTTCATGTCATGTGATATAATCGTTAATTGCTCCGTTTGATGCAGAACATATTGTTTATTGGTAATACGATTTGTCTGTTTTTTCTCAGGTTCTACCGAGAAGGGCAGAGAACAAGGACTTAAAAATTCTACCATGTTCGCTAATCAAGGAATGCAAATGATACATAAGAACTCTATGGTTCCTGAGAAAGAGAATATGCAAATGAATACTTCATTTCCTACATCTGCTATACAAGTTGAGAAATACACCCAATAAGTTGAAACAAGTAAGAATTTTTCAACTATATATTTTTTGCAAATCTGTTATGTTTTCAGTTTTTTTTTATAAACTCTTGTATTACGCTAGTGGGTCCAACTGCTATAGGAAATGGTCTAAAGCAAAAATCTGGATCTTTGAGCTCATCTGTAGGAATTTCATAATATAATTTGGGATCTTTCAACAAGAGTGTTGTTTGTGTTAATCCACATTTGCAAACTCCTTCTAAAAGCACAAAACAGGTTCTACATTATCCTCTAGTCAAGAAATGCAAAAAGTGAAAAAAAAAATCTTGAGAAAGAGGATATGCAAACCAATGTTTCATTCCCTCCATATAGTGATCAAGTTATGAAAGACTCTCAAACAACTGAAAACGGTATGATATCTTAAATTCATATGTTATGAAATCTTAGAATTGAGTTTGAGTGCAATAGTTTTTATCAAATTATGCAACTGTAGGTTCATCTAATCCTACAAGTAAGAAAAATTCGAGGAATCAACAAGTGCAAAGAAGTTGCTTCACTTGAAATTGGACAAAAGCTTGTAACTTGATATTCTCTGCTTGGAAAGTTCAATCTGGACATTATGTACACTCCAAACAACTTTATTAATTTACTGTTGTTATTGCTGAAAAAGTGCTTCTTTTCTTTCTCCTTTTGGCTAGAATCATATAAAAGCACCTCTAGGCCCTCACCAGGTGCAACGACTCTAACACCAACTTGAGCATTTCTCAAGGATAAGTCAAAAATGAAGCAATCATCGCAGCAATAGCATTCGCACCCTAGCATAGGTTATTATAAATACGAAAATATGGTCAGAACTTACCTACCGAGTTCTCTCGCTATACTATCTGGTTACACCATGTCTCATGGTCAATGGTGTACTATCTTCTTGTGGCTGTGTTTGTACACACTGCCTCATATTGCAAGAATTCTAGTAGGCTGAGTAATGTTACTACCACACACTAGAAACCTTTCAAAATGTGGCAGATTGTGTACTTACATAGCTGTTCGCCTTCTATCTTTCTCTTATTTGATTAGTTATTATCCTCAGGTTAGGTGTTTGCGATTTGTCTAGATTTAATATTCTCCTTCATGCGCAAGGTTTGAGCTTAGAACCACAATCAACTGAAATTACTGGTCAAGAATAAATGTTGTATGGTTTCCTGTGTTGTGATGGATTGCAACACCAACACCTTGACACAACTAAAATTCCCAAAGTCCATAATTGGTCATCTGTAGGTATTTTACAGTTGAATGGGAGCCCTGTATCCCACATCTGCGAGTAATCATAGTTGTCGGGCTTTGTTTTTTATTTTCTGCACAGCTGCATAACGACACAAACTTTAAAAAGAAAAAAAATCTGCACTGCTGCAACATTGCTGCCAACTTCTCTGTTTGATTGTTTTATTTCTGTACTGCTGCAACATTTCTTGATAGAGAATCATTTCCCAGCATGTACTGACAAGAACATTTCATTATGCACTGCTGCTTCTCTGTTTTCTTGTTTTATGCACTGCTGCAACATATTTAATCCTCCTGCAACCTATTGATAACTTCTCTACCATAATAACTCTTTGACATATACCAAAATCATTCATCTTTCCTGAAATGAAATTCATCAACCTTTTCTTGTATATTATGTTCTTGAATGAGAAATCAAGTTACATGTAATAAGTTATAACACAAATCTCAAACAAACCAATAGGAAATAAGATCACTTATAAGAAGTCAATAATGAACATTATCAGAATCTTGAAGAGATGAGACAAGGGACCAAGCAAAAGATGGCCCTTTTCTGTACAATCTTACTTCCTGTTTATCTTTTTCCTTTTTTAAGGCTGTTCGAACTCCTTTTTTGCACAATCTTGCTGCTCCTTTGTGTCCTTGTTATACCAGCACTCGAGGACATCATGTTCAAACTTCAAACAATGATACTCAACACATCCTGGTGTACATTGGTTTCCCAACTACGCTAGCAACCTTACTAAATGCTTCAGCACACCAGTAGACCAGTATTCAACTGGGAGTTCCGGAAACTTAACCCATAGATGAATGATAATCAACACATTTTGGTTGAAAGAAAAATTGACCTCCCACAGCATGAGCACCATAGGTTTTTTCTTGAGCATGTAAGACCCGACTTATAGGATCTGATACCTATCCTTTTTTTTGGATTGGAGTTTGAATATGAAATATCGTTGTGGGTGCAACATTAAGAACATAATTGTAGAACTCTCTTAATCATGTTAGTCTCTATTTTTATTTTCTGCACAGCTGCATAACAACACAAACTTTGTTTTAAAAATTTCTGCATATATTCCTGTCAGCTTCTCTGTTTTACCATTTTCTGCCCAGTTGTTCATCCAGAATGTGTCCGTTTTCTGTTTTACCATTGTTAAAAAGTTGTTTTACTAAATTTTATTTAGTTATGGTTCTTTAAAATAAATGTTTGGTTCTTGATTAATGTATCTTGAAGTTTTTCTAATAGTTTTTTTCTTATTTCTTGCAGCTTTTGTAGATGTTTCTGGATATCACTTGACAAGGACTTAACATTAAGTTTTCTGCCCAACATTTGTTCATTCTTCAGTGAAGATACAAGTTTAGAAGATGCACTAACTTGTTAATATTAGTTTGCTATGAATGTTATGCAAAACCTTGATGCTATCTATGTTTTTTTTTTTGTGAATTAAGCAAATATTGAAGCTAACATCATGGGATGTTAACAAATTTATTATAACCAATCACACACTTTATTTCTATAGTCCTGCCCTCTCTATATCATCTATTTGGTAGTAATTAATGTGATATTATTTGTTTTTGAGTATAGATTTTTTGTGATATCAAGGGTTGTAGGATTAGTGGTTGTCAATTAGAGACAAAAAATATTATCTCTAAAGGTCAATCCACGACCTAAATTGTTGCTCGTCTCTAATGAATAAGCTAGGACTAGAAATGATTCTTGTTTGTAAAGCTATTTTAGGACCAAGTTGTTGTTCATCTTTAAAACTTCTCTAGGACCAGTGTGTTATGGTCGCTATAGCTATACTAGGAGCAGATTGTTAATGGTCTCTAAAACTATTTGAGGACCAGGTCACACTCATCTCTAATAATTTATTAGGACTAGGTTACGGAAGGTCGCAAAAGAGGATTAACGACCTGAATGCAAACATATCAATGACCTATTTGAGACTAGATATGTAGTCTCTAAAAGAATTTTACGACCAGAATTTTTCTGGTCTCAAAAACTATTCAGGGACTAGTTTTTTGAACTCGTCCTTATTTAACAATGGCGAAGGCACTTTCTAGGACGAGTGACGACCAGATTTTTCTGGTCTCAATTGCACATTTGGGACCAGATTTGCACTTTCAGGGACTAGATTTCCCTTCCTTAGAGACTGTTTTTCTTGTAGTGAGATCCGAATAGTCTTTTAACTTGAAATTCTCAATCTCCGGGGGATGCTGGATACTGCTATGAGCAACCTTCTCTTTTCCTTTGTAATTGGAATTTATCATAGAGATAAGTTTATCAACTTTATCATGTAAAGAAACAATATGTTCACCCAATATGCTCATATAAATATTTGCATAATTACTTTGCTTAATAATGGCATTAATATGCTGTGTAGTAACAAGAGAAGTATCATTTTCAAATAATTTTGAAAAGGCATTGAAGTGAACAATCTTATGCTTTTTATTAATTTGAAAAGATTGTAATGGAGGAAAAACTGATTTGGTAATTTCTCAATTACTCAGAGTAAAATCTACCATGAAGTTTAACATTTAGCATAAGAGAACTTAATGAGTTCTCATCCTATAAAAAATCTGCAAATTAGAATAAGCATTAAAATAAACTAGTCCGTAAGCAAGACTAGTTTGAATAGTCCCTATAAGAGATTTCTTCCAATTATGATTTCTACCATCACGTAAAGCTGCTATAAAACCTTATTATTATTATTTATTATTATTATTAGTTCACATTATTTAGTGTTCA
>NW_006239291.1:490729-491021 GCF_000226075.1 Solanum tuberosum | reverse complement strand
TTAATGTCATTATTTCAAGTAAATTCATTGACAATACATAGAAATCAAACATATATAAATTCTTTAAGTTACTACCACTAGTTTAATAATGAAGGATAATCAATTAATATTGATATGATCTCTTGATCATAGTTTATTTTGCAAACTTCAAATGAATAGCAAATGAAGAAATATATATTTCCAATATTATGCTTTGTACGTTAGAATTTAGTTAGGTACTAAGTTTAACGAATTTAAAAAAAAAAAAAATTCATAATATTTGTATGATTATACCATTTTTGGCTTTGAAAAT
>NW_006239291.1:486220-490453 GCF_000226075.1 Solanum tuberosum | reverse complement strand
AAAATTCAATGCAACTAGTCAACTATTCTTTGAAAGTTGGAAAATAATATTAATTAGTTTTTGCATTTATATTTAGAGTTTAAATAAAAATTAGATTTATGCAATCCATATTGTTGACACTCAATTTTGACCGACTTATATCTCATTTTGGTAACTATTAGGTTAAATAAATATTTTAAAATTAATTTCCTTTATTTATATATGTAAACTATTATATAATTTTTGTCTAAATTATTAGTACTATAACACCTCGCTATTTGAAAGAACTAGCAAGAGCTAGAATTAGAAATGGTCATCTTTTTGGAAAGAATGAAAATCTGGAAAATTGGTTAAGTTATGTTTAATTTGAGTTTTTGGTCAACTTCAAACAATCATAACTCCTATCTCATTCTGATTTAGGTGAGCTACAATATACCGTAGGAAATATCTTTGGATTATCTTTCCAACGCCGCCGAGTTTGCTCAATTCCGAGTTTGTATGAGGGAGATATGTCCATTTGAAGTTGGGTTGTCTAGATAAGGAAAGTCAAAACCGGATTTTAGAAGGGCATTATGGTATTTTCCATACCCAATTAAACAATTTGGTTTTTGGTAATTAAGAAGGGGGTCTAAACTGATTGGAGTCAGTTTACTCTTTTGAAATTTGAGGTAGGGTTTTGAGAGAAGAGAAAAGAAGAGTAGAAAAAGGAGAAGAAACAAGGAATCGTCAAGTTCTTGAGCTAAGATTATGGATTTCGTCAAGGGGTGGCCAAGGATTCAATCCTACGAGGTATGTGAGATCACATAGCGTTGGGTTATTTCACCCACGCACCAATCATAATTCAATTCAGCGTAATTGAGTTCTTGGAAGAAAAGATTATTAGATCTGAATGATATTTGTTTTAAGTTCTTGTGGGTTCTTGTTGTTGGAATTGTTGAGAAGTTTCTTGAGTTTGATTCATGAAATTAGGTGTGATTTTGAGTAGATTCTTACATATATTGGTGATATAGTCGAATCTAAGTATTTGGGAAAAGAACCAATCGAATCTAGAAGGTTTAGAGTTGAAAAACGAGCAAGAAAATTCGTCAAAAACATGGGGAGGAGGGCTGGGGCACCGCGCCTCTCAGAGCGCCCCAAAGGGACTTCTCAAGTTTGGGCCCTGGGGCGCCGCGCCAGCCAGAGCGCCCCAACCCAGCTTCTGAAATTCACCCTCTGGCGCCCCGCGCCACTCAAAGCGCCAGGGGCGCGAGGTCTTCCACCTTTTCCCACTTCTTTCCGTGTGAGTTCCCTAGCAACGTACCTACGTTTTCTAGTTGATTTCTACACTCTAAGGTACGTCTAAACATCATGAAGTCATCCATAAACATGAGATCATGAGCCTTGAATCCATAATTCAATTCTAAGAAAGTTAAGAGTCAAGTCAAGAGAAGTTCATACAGTCTTCCAAAAGTCTTTCACAAATGTTTTTATCTCAAGGCTTGAGTTTTGAGTTAAGTAAAAAATAAGAGTAAAGTTCATTTCTTCGAAATATTATATGGGAACTAAGTATTTACAAGAGTTGAAATGTTTTCACATTTAAACAAGTCGGAAACACCGATTTCCAAGAGAGTTTTTAAGCTAGTTTTGAGTAATTACCTCAAATCACAGAAAGTAGTTTTTTTTAAAAAACATATGAGTTGAGTATATTTTGGGAGTAGTATTGAGCACCGATATGGGGATGAGTTTATAATAAATCAAGTCTCCATAAACCATGTAGCCATCGTGGGTAGAAAGGGTCATACTTTTTAGATGACACCTTAGTGTTTTTTAGCATATACTAGTGGATCCACTTAGTTGAGGCTTTCTATATCACGGCAAGGTATAGGACAGTTCTAGCAGCATGGGCGAGACGTTGTATCATCACTTTAGCTCATAGTGATGATTGTCGGTTAAAGAAACTCCCATAGTATTATATTACTTTATATGTAAACTGAGTTGTTATTGTATTTCTGTAATACATTAAGTTGTCATCTACTGTTTTAAATGCTTTGTATAAACTGCACATTTATTGTTGTTTTGACTTTGCATTTGAGTTAAGTATTCATGAGTTAAGTAAAGCTAAGGTAAGTGTTCTTTCAGAGTCCTTTCAAGCTTATGTCATGTTAGTTTTCCCCTTGCATGCTCGTACATTCAATGTACTGATCCCATTTGGCATGCATTATTTTATGATGTAGATATAGGTAACCAGGGTCAACATCCATCACCTCGTTGATCCAGTTGAGCAATCTGAGTTAGTTGGTGAGCCTTTTTTCTTTCGGAGGATTCTCTTTTATTTCTTTGTTAGTCAGTTGTTAGGATGATCGGGGGTCCTGTCCTGACATCCCTCTTAGTATTTAGAGGCTTCATAGACAGTTAGATATGAGTTCTTTAGTCTTGTATTTCAGATGTTTTTCTATGAGACTTGAGTTGCCATTTTGGCTAGTCTAATATTTCTTTAAGACTATTGCATGAGATATCCTTTTGAGACTCTTTTCTTGTTATTTAAGTCTTCTACTATAAGTTAAGCCTGGCCAAGGATTTTCTTGGGGACAATAATGGTTCTCAAGTGCCAGTCCCACCCAGGGTGTAAGCTCGAAGCGTGACAAACTTGGTATCAGAGCACAAAGTTCAAGAGTCCTAGGGACTCTATGAAGTCGTGTCTGTAGAGTCCTAGTTATCGGTGTGTAGCGCGCCATATCTATAATTAGGAGGCTGCGACATTTAGTAACTATCTCACTTCTTTCACATTATTGTCATGCGATAGAGTTGATCTCTGTGAAGTTTCCTTCTAACTCGTGTTTGCGCATGTCTTTCAGATCATGCCTCCATGACGAGCTGTCTGAGGTCGTCCTGCTAGGAGGAACGTTGAGGAGCAAGGGGTACATAATGCAACAGAAGTGCAACCCTAAAGGGAAGTCACCAATGCTGAATTTTGGGAAGCAATCCGAATGCTAAGTCAAGCTGTGACCAACCAGGTTGGGCAACAAAGAAGGGCTCGACAGGAAGAGGCTGATACTTCAAAGGTCCGTGAGTTCTTGAGGATGAATCCTCCAAGATTCACTAGTTCAAGCACTACTGAGGATCCGAAAATTTTTATTGAGGAACTACAAAAAGTGTTTGAGGTTATGCACGTTACCAATGTTGAGCGAGTGGAACTAGCTGCATATCAACTTAGGAATGTTGCTAGGACTTGGTTTGACCAGTGGAAGAAGGGTAGAGCTGAGGGTGAACATATTTTGACTTGGGCTATGTTTGAGGAAGCTTTCTTGGGGTGTTTCTTTCCCTGCGAACTGAGAGAAACCAAGGTACGAGAGTTCCTCACACTTAAGAAGGATTCACTAAGTGTTTATCAGTATAGTTTGAAGTTCAGCAAACTTTCCCTCTATGCTCCGGAGATGGTTGCAGCTATGAGGAACATGATGAGTCTATTTGTTGCTGGGTTGTCCCGTCTGTCAAGTAAAGAAGGAAAGGCAGCGATGCTAATAGGGGACATGGATATAGCAAGGTTGATGGTTTACGTGCAGTAGGTTGAGGAAGAGAAACTAAGGGATAAGGAGGAGTTTAGAAACAAGAAAGCTCAGACAGGGAATAAGTCTGGGCATCCAAGGAGTAATGTTAACCGTTCTTCCTTTCAACAAAAACAAAAGGGACCTGCTCAATCATCTGCTAGTGCACCTGCACCAAAACAAAGGTGAGTATAATGGTCAGAATTCACAGAACTTCAGAGCTAGACATGCGCAATCTCATGGTAGTGTGGCACACAGAGGTAACTGGGCTCCTGCATGTGCTAAGTGTGGTAGGAACTACCTGGTTAAGTGTCATGATGGATCCACTGGTTGTTTAAAGTGTGGTCAAGAGGGTCACTTCATGAAAGAGTGCCCTAAGAACCGACAAGGTAATGAGAATCAGGGCAATAGAGCCCAATCTTCCTCAGTTCCACCACCAGATAGAGCTGCATCTAGAGGAGCTACTTCAGAGGCAGGTGGAGGAGCAAACCGCCTATATGCTGTCACGAGTCGTCAAGAGCAAGAGAATTTTCCAGATGTTGTCACTGGGATGATCAAAGTCTTTACTTTTAATGTTTATGCTTTGTTAGACCCAGGAGCGAGTTTATCTTTTGTGACTCCTTATGTTGCAATGAAATTTGATGTTCTTCCTGAAAAACTTTGTGAACCCTTTTGAGTTTGTACGCCTGTTGGGGAGTCTATTCTAGCTGAGCGAGTCTATTGTGATTGT
>NW_006239291.1:483779-486029 GCF_000226075.1 Solanum tuberosum | reverse complement strand
CAGTTTCCTAATGAGCCAGTTATAGAGTGGAGTAGTAGTTCAGCAGTGCCTAAGGGTCGTTTTATTTTGTACCTTAAGGCAAAAAAGTTAGTTTCCAAGGGTTGTGTCTATCACTTTGTCCGAGTTAATGACTCTAGTGTTGAGACACCTCCTATAGAGTCTGTTCCAATTGTGAGTTAGTTTCCAGAAGTCTTTCCTGATGATCTACCCGGAGTCCCTCCTGAGAGAGAGAAAGACTTTGGTATATATATTCTTCCTGATATGTAATGACGCGAAAGGTCATTTCTAGAATTTTTAAAAATAATTATTGTTTTACCCCTCTCGATAGTTGCCCCGACTTATTTTTTATCAGTTGGTGAAGTTGGTTTGAGAATTTTAAACTATTCGATAACTACGGTTACTTAAATGATAGATATTTATTAAATAATAAATTTAATTAGTTGGTAGTTAATGAGTCAAGTCCATAATTAATTTAACATCCTATACCACTTGACCCATGCACTAAATTAGATTAAAGAGGGTTTATTAAATTTTGGTCATAACAAACAGAGTAGCCGTTTGAAAACTCGGTAGAATTGCCAGAATGACGGCGGCTAGCAGGTTAGTATTAACCGCATCATAATATATGGAATGAATTCATATTAGTGTTATTATTATAATGGGGAAATTGAATTGCAAGAATTGTGTAACTGCAACATATATTGATTTGTAAGGTTATTGAACAAGAGTTAGTGGTGTAATAATTGGTTAATGATGACTAAGAGAGTGGAAGACATGTGTATTGTAAAATCCATATTATCATCCATGCCATTATAAAATTTGTAGAAAATTGATGTATGTTTTTAAAGGATTTTCTGAAAAATTAAAGTTAGGCTTCTGCACTTTTCTGTAGTTAAAGTTACTGTGCACGTAACTTGGATTTGATTTTAGAATTTTCTTATTATTATCATATTATAATCGAAGTTTTGATATACTGAGATATGTAATTAAATATTAAGTATATTATTTTACATGAAAACTATTAGGGTTGTATTGTTTGGAGAAATTTAGACTTAACCTAGACTTGAATTAGGAGAATATGAGAGTTGACATGTTAATTGGCATTAAGATTAGGAACTTGATTATAAATTTGAGGAAGTTTTTGGGTCTAGGCTAGACCTATAGTAATATGGGTGTTGTTAGTTTTGAAATCTTATTGTGATTATTAATGTGAATAGATTGCTTTGAGTTGGAAGTACAACGAAAAGGGAAGGCTCAAGTTCCGGAGTGATTGTTGATTATTTGAGGCAGGTAGATTTCTATACCTTGTTAAGTGCATAGAGTTGTGTATTTCTTGTGGTATGTGTTGGAGAGTAATGGGACTTGGTGATGGGTTGACTTGTCCATGTTGAATAATTCTAACGATAGAAAAAGGGTAATAAAAGGAAATGTGATTAATTGTTGGTGTGTGATGTATTGAGAATGATTTTGAAAGGCTTATTGATTCATTGTTGGTGTTGTATCACGATTGTGTTGTTTTGAATTGTGCAATGTCATGAAAATGGTTATCTCCTCATTATTGTGAACATGTCATTTGCATTGTTTTGATACATGATTGTGACAAGTGTTCTGTGAATTGAGAAAGAATAAGAAATTAAAGAGGATGTACCATTTCGAGGGACGTGTGACGCACCGCAACATATACTATATATTGAGGGACGTATCGCGCACCACGATGCATACTATTAACGAGGGATGTGTTGCGCGCCGCAATGGATGCATGGACATATATGTCCCCCATGTATCCCGGACTGAGAGACAACGAGTTTGTATCGTTAGGCCATACATGCATCACTACTTGACATCGCATTTCATTTCATTGCACATCTTTATCATTGATGAACTTGATCTTGTGTGTTGTTGATCTTGTGAGTGACTTTCTGCGGAAGTTTTGATTAATGAATAGTGAGTTTGTTGTTGAAGATATATAATTGTTAAAGTGTTGTTGTTGAGCTGTGTGTTATGTAAACTGTGAACTGTTAGGTTGAGCTAGTTATATGCAGGTTGTAGTTGTGGAGGTTCGGTTGGGGTGTAAGGAGTACTTGTATTCTATTCCTTTAGCTTGTGTTTATAAGTTTACTTGTTGAGTACCGTGTGGTTTGATACTCACCCCTTGCTTCTATATTTTTGTAGGTCATTAGTCCGGACCTTCGTGATATTTTCTTTTCTCCTTGTCCGAGGCTTCTTGTGGAAGTTTGTGAGGTAGCTGTG
>NW_006239291.1:481772-481915 GCF_000226075.1 Solanum tuberosum | reverse complement strand
CACCCAGGTACCAACTTTCCGACGATGTAACTAGTGCCCTTACTTCAAACGAAATCCTCCTTTTGCAAAAAATTAATTTCATTCGTGGTACAAGGATTTATTCAACACTCACGCTCAGAAGTAATTTCAAATACAGTTAGTGC
>NW_006239291.1:480192-481072 GCF_000226075.1 Solanum tuberosum | reverse complement strand
CCTCAGTAGTGCCCGCCTCAGAAATCCTTGCACCCTCAGTAGTGCTCTCTATCAACTGAACCGCACCATCAGTGGTGCTCACCAGGTCCCTCAAAATAGGCTGAACCTCTGCAACTGGGGTAGAGCTCGATGCACCGGCAGCTCTCTCATGCACCCTTCGTCGGCGCAATGCTTCGTCTGCAATCGAAGACCTCCTAGCCTCCTTCTCCTGCCGACGCTGTCTTTTGTGAGCTTTCTCTTCCTCTGTGCGATGAGACAGGTGCCGCTTGCCCTTGGCATGTGTCGGTGCAGGCCCTTCCTCGGCGGTCCCACAAAATAGAGCATCTAGTACTGTGTCATCAGCCAGTGTAGTAGGAGCAGCCTGAGTCTCAACTGAAGGTGCAGCAAGGATAGCATCAACGTCAGTCCGGAGGCTGGCTAAATCAGCCTGTAACGTAGATAGATCTGTAGCCGGGGCTGATCGCTCGAGAACTCTCAACTCGAAGGCATCAAGCCTCTTATTAACAGCTTGGACCTTCCGGTCCATCATCACCTCCATCCTGCGCTCCATCCTCGCCTCGGACTCAGCTATCGACTTCTGCATCCATGGCTGGATGTGATGCAACAGTGTGGCCATCTGCGCCTCTAACTTATGTACCCTGGCCATCGGGACAACCGCCGCTCCTAACTATGGTGTGTACCTGGAAGAACTAGGAGCAACACTAGCTGCCTGAAAAGAGGAGTCTGGGACAGCGTCGGCGTGATCTGGGATAATGGGGTCACCGTCATGTGCCTGCCTTACTATGTCTGCAAGATTGGTACCCAAGGGAGGTACCTCAATCTGGGGCTCTCTGCGAGGTGCTGCCACATTTGCGTCATCCCGAATAAGGCCGATGTCCAA
>NW_006239291.1:477924-479071 GCF_000226075.1 Solanum tuberosum | reverse complement strand
GTCCCTCTGAACTGGAAGCAGCCCCAGTAGGTGACCCGATCAGTGTGTGCTCCTCATCAGACTGGGAGACAGTGACTACGTTGGGGAGCACCTTCCGGGGGGTGCTTCTGGGTACAGTGCGAGAAACCCTCGGGTTGAGAGGCACATATGCTGGGTTAGAGTCGTTGTCTGTGTCCTCATCAATCAACCGGAAACTAGGGGCAACGGACTTGGACTTGCCGCGTTTGGAATAGGTGACCATCTTCTTGGGTGCCATTGTACCTACGGGAACGATATTAGTGCCAAAACTAACCATATGCAGTAAAAGAAACTTTTAGAATTGGTAACGACCCAAACTAAGTCCACAAAAAAAAAAATTAAAAAATTTGACAGATATTACAGTGGTCATCCACGGAGGAGACTTACGGTCCGTCGACTGATCTACGATCCGTGGATCACTTCTGTGGATCAGGGGGGCTGACGGATAGGTCGCAGATGGAAACTACGAAGGTGCAGAATGGTCCGTAGGTGGATCTACGGACCGTAGTCCACTGCCGTGGTTTTACACTTGGGTGAAAATTTGCAGGTGCTTCCAATGACGGACCCCATCTATGGTCCGTAGATGGATCTACAGTCCGTAGACGGGGTATCGTGGAAGCCATCAGTGCCAGGTATCATACATTTTTGGCTTTTGTTTTCAACACTAACACAACCTTATCATACATTTACAAACTTAAAATATGTTAGTTCATCATTGTTAAGATTCCGACCGATTATTATACCCAACAATTTAGACTAGATGTGGAACCCTAAGTCGAAACTAGCATATAGTATTTACGATCACATAAATTGATATTACACTAATGCTATACAATCACTATCTATCGTTCCAAGGGCATTGTAATATTCAAGTTAACATGCAATTTCAATCTAACAATTACCCAATGTCAAGACCCAACTCCCGACCCTCTATATTCAATCTATGAATCGAAATTCAAAGTGAATAGAAAGTCTATTACCTTACATGCAACAAGGAGTGGGGTGATTGCGTGATGATACTATGCTTAGCAAGACCAAGGAGTCACCTTTTCGTTACTGACCAAACACCGGACCCTCTTTGTTAGATTATAAGATGGGTTGATTTTGGTATGGAAGGGATTTTGGGAAT
>NW_006239291.1:477722-477824 GCF_000226075.1 Solanum tuberosum | reverse complement strand
AGATCTGAGGTCAATCTTAGAAAAACAAGAAGAACCCCGAAGTTGATCAAAAAGATTATCAATTCTCGGAAGAGGATACTTGTTCTTGATGGTAACCTTGTT
>NW_006239291.1:476389-477385 GCF_000226075.1 Solanum tuberosum | reverse complement strand
AGGTATCTCAGCACTAGAGTCATTAACTCGGACTAAGTGATACATACAACCATTAGAAACTAACTTTCTCTCCTTAAGGTACGAAATGAAACAACCCTTAGGCACTGTTGAACTACTACTCCACTCTATGACTGGCTCATTAGGAATTTGGAACTTGACAACTCGAGTTCTACAATCTATTGACCCATAACAGGCATGAAGCCAGTCCATGCCTAGAATGACATCAAAATCTACCATGTCTAACCCAACTAAATCAGCCATGGTGTCCTTGTGATTGATGGAAATAACACAATCACGATATACTCGCTCCACTAGAATAGACTCCTCAACAGGTATAGAAACACAAAAAGGTTCACAAATCTACTAAGGAAAAACATCAAAATTATTTGCAACATAAGGGGTTACAAAAGATAAACTTTATCCTGGGTCTAGCAAAGCATAAACATCAAGAGTAAAGACTTTGATCATACCAGTGACAACATCTGGAGAGTTATCTTGCTCTTGGCGATTAGTGATCGCATAAAGACGGTTTGTTCCTCCACCAGTACCGAAAGTAGCTCCTCTAGGTGCAGCCCTGTCTGGTGGAGCAACTGATGAAGATTGGGCCATATTTCCCTGATCCACTACCTTTTCGATTCATAAGGCACCCTTTCATGAAATGTCCCTATTGTCCACACTTGAAGCAACATGTGGAACTATCGCGACACTTACCTAGGTATGTTCTACCACACTTGGCACATGCAGGAACCTAATTACCTCCTTGTGCCACACTACCCTGAGATTGGGCAGGTCTAGCCCTGAAGTGCTGGGAATTTTGACTATTACACTCACCTTTGTTTCTAGGTGCTGCTGCACTAGCAGATGATGGATCATGCCTCTTTTGATTTTGCTGAAAGGACGAACGGTTCACATTACAGTTCTGCTGCCCGGACTCATTCCATGTCTTAGCCTTTATATTTCTAAACTCCTCTCTATCCCTCAGCTTCTCTTCCTCAA
>NW_006239291.1:474931-476025 GCF_000226075.1 Solanum tuberosum | reverse complement strand
CTTCTTCCACTGGTCAAACCAAGTCCTAGCAACATCCTTCAATTAATATGCAGCTAGTTCTACTCGCTCAGCATCGACAACGTGCATAACATCAAAATCTGTTTGGTTCTTTTAACAAACTTCGTCATTGGTTTCGTATTAGTTATCACATATTTGTTGTTGTTTTCTATCAAATATAGCACAACCCACAAGCAATTTTCCCAAAAAGTATATCAAAAAACCTGTAGAAAGGGACAAAAAAGAAGATAAATTTTCAATCATCCTCACTGGAATTCTTAACAGAGTTAAAAAAAAAGTCACCAAAATAGCAATTAGAAATTAAAATAGATAGATGAATCACTATGACTTACAATAGAAGATTAAGCTTCATGAAAATATATGAAGAAAACTTTGAGAAATGAAACACACTTCATAAGTAGTTTAATTAATGTAATTGAATTTGACTCCCCTATAGCAAAAAAAAAATGTACAAATAATAGTGGCAGAAATAAAAGTTTGTTTATTAAAGAACCAAATGTAATGAATTTAACCATTCAACAGCGTTATGACTTGTGGAACGAGAGGTCCAAGAGTAGTAATGTCGCATTCCAATCAAAAAACAAATTTCTTTGTTTATACGAAGTAACCTGTAAAAATGGACAAAAGAGAAGATCAATTTTCCATCATCTTTGCTGAAATTTTTAACAGAGTAAAAGAAAAAGTCACAAAAAACAACATAAAGAAATTGTCATAATTACATGAATCTCTATGACTTATAGTAAAGATTAAGCTCCATGAAATAGGAGGAAGAAAACTTTGAGAAATGAAACAAACTTAATAAGAAACTTAATTAATGTATTTGAATTCGACTACCCTACAACAAAAAATCACCTACAAATAATAGTGGCAGAAAATCCCTCTATTTATAGATAACAAAGGGTAGCGTGAACAAATTCTTATTGTGCCTTATCGGAAAGGTCACAACTATTTGGAAAAGTTACAACCCTTCGCAAAGGTCACAACCTTTAATAAAAGTCACATTTTTTTATAAAAGTCGCAACTCTTCATAAAAGTTACAACTTTTCATAGAAGTTACAACTTTTGATATAAAAGTC
>NW_006239291.1:473044-474905 GCF_000226075.1 Solanum tuberosum | reverse complement strand
CTTATATATATATATATATATATATGATATATGATATATGATATGATGGTCCATGGACAAAACAATCATTATAAAAAAGGTGTGCGGCCTTGAATTTTTGTCTACGTGATTTTTTTTAGTTTGCACTTCTTTATTATTTTATATATTCAATTGATTTATAAAATCCTAAACTCCTCCCTTCTTCTTTGTCATTTTTCTTCACCTCTATTGCATATTTTTTTCAACCTTCTTTCCCTTCCTCTTCCTCTTCCTCTTGCTTTGTCTTCTTCTTCTTGTATAATTTTCATCATCCTTTTCATTTTATTCTTTTATAGGCTAATTTTATTTGTTATTCATTTTAATTTTTAACTTTTTTCCATGGTAAATTATTTTCCATGTGACAATTTTTGTTTTAAACTTTACTTTAAATAAAAGGATAAACCGTTTGAACGACCAAGGATTCTCCTTTTTTTATCCTCTCACCTTATTATGCAATAATGAGACTACCATAATTTACCAACAATTTAGTAATTTAATGGTTAGAAATTCAATAGATTTGTCAAAAATTGAGAGAGCCTTCTCAAAATCATGGAGTACATACATCATATTGTTGTAATGCATGAAAGCAAATGTGTTATATACAAATATTTATTCTAGTATCTCTTCGTTAATGTAGATTCACCATCCACGACCTCTACAGTTAAGATCTCAATTGGGAAATCACAGTCCGGAGTTGAAGGATTATTTGTGGTGATGGTTGCTCCTAGTAAGTTGCATTTCCGCTGATCTTGATTACTCATTTGGTATAACATATTATATCCATAAGAGACCTTCTCTATGAAACTAAGGTGATCACATGTTGCACCAGCGCCAAACGCAGTGCAGTCTGATTCACCACATGAATACTCGTAATCTTGCAATACTAGGGTCTCGTTGTGATCCGTTTTACAATCAAACACACACCATATATTTGCCATTCGCACCATACCTTTTCAACACATATATGAAGAATTAGAATACACGCACTATGAAGAATTCCAGCACTCAAGTGCAGAACATAACTAATGTTATATATAGGCACACGCTTTGTATTAATTAGTTGTTTTTCATTTCTATTTTTATGATTAATGAAAAGGTAAAATTTCCCCAGAAAAAGGTTACATTATAGATGTGGCGCGCTTCACACCGATAAATAGGACTATACAATAATGGCTTCATAGACTCCCTAGGAATCTTGAACTCTATGCTCTGATACTAAGTTTGTCACGCCCCGAGCCTATACCTCGAACATGGCTGGCACTCGAGAACCATTTCTGGTCGCAAGCTAACCCTTGGCCTGGCTTACTTACTCATTGGAAGACTTAAAAGCATAAATACAAGGATTCAATGCATCTATACTCAACGGTTTAATAAAATACTTAGAACGTTCAAAGGTCAAACATTCAACTTGTCCAAAATGGCAACTCAAGTCTTAACATATGAAATAATAATGTAAAGACAACTGACTGCTAACTGTCTATGAAGCCTCTAAAACAAAGAGGGATGTCGGGACAGGACCCCCGATCATCTTATATAACTTAAAAACTAAAAATTTATGAAAAGGACCCTCCGAAAAGTAAGGAGGCTCACAAACTGACTCTGAGTGCTCAACCTGATCAACGAGGAGCTGGATTCTGATCCTGGTTACCTGTGTCTGCATCATAAGACGATGCAGGCCAACTGGCATCAGTACATTGAATGTACGAGTATACGAGTTGGAATGCTAAACATAACATAGGCTTGAAAAGAATCTGAAAGGAACACTTACCTTGGCTTTACTCAACTCATGAACAACTTAACTCAATATAAAGCAATAAAACACATGCAATATATGGAAAGCTTT
>NW_006239291.1:471758-472627 GCF_000226075.1 Solanum tuberosum | reverse complement strand
GTTTAGAAAAGTTAGAGTTCACGCTAGGGCTTGGAGAAAAGAGAAAGGAGGAGAAAAGAAAAAAGAAATCAAGAATCGCCAAGAAACGTTAGAGCTTTTCGTGAGGATTTCGTTGGGGGTGATCCCTACAAGGTATGTGAGACTACATAGTGTTGGGTTAGTTCACCCACGCACCAAACATGATTCAATTCAGCGAATTTAAGTCTTTGAATGATTAGAAATTGAGTTCTTGATGAACATTGTTGAAAGTTTCGTTGAATTCTTAGGGGTTATGTTGTTGAGGTTTCTTGATGATTTGATTCATGTTTCTGGGTGAAATTTCGTGTTCAATCTGTTGTATATTGAGGGTACTAATGATTCTAAGTGTTTGGAGGAAAAACCATTGAAGTTTAGAGGGTTTAGAGATGAAAAACGAAGGAGAAAAATTGGAGATTTTCTGGGCAAGGGTTTGGGGCGCCGCGCCGCGCCTGCCTGAGTGCTAGAAAAGTTCCTTCTCCCCATTCGTTCCCCACCTTTTCGCACTTGTTCCCTAGCAAAGTACCTATGTTTCTAAGTTGATTCCAACACTCTAAGGTACATCTAAACATCATGAAATCATCCATAAACATTAGATCATGAACCTTGAATCCATAATCCAATTCAAAGAAAGTTAGGATCAAAGTCAAGAGAGGTTAAGAGTCAAGTCTAAAAGTTAAGGGCAAGTCAAAGCAAAGTTTTAAAGTTTTCAAAAGTATTTAACAAACGTTTTAACTTTGTTTTTAGGCTCAAGTTTCAAGTTAAGCAAAAAGTAGAGAGTTGAGTTCATTTCTCAAAAAGCTATAAGGGAACTAAGTATTCCCAAAGAGTTTATAAATGTTTTCACATTTGAG
>NW_006239291.1:469159-470962 GCF_000226075.1 Solanum tuberosum | reverse complement strand
TTGAGTTGCCATTTTGGCCAAGTTGAATGTTGACTTTTAAACATTCTAAGCTATTTGACTAAGTTATTTGAGTAAGTTAATTTGATCATTGTATTAATGTTTTGAGTCTTCCGTTGAGTCAGTAAGTCAGGCCAAGGGTTCGCTTGAGGCCTGCAATGGTCTTCAAGTGCCAGCCACGTCCAAGGTGTAGGCTTGGGGCGTGACACTAAGTGGATCCACTATTCTATGCTAAAAATCACTTAAGGAGTCATCTAAAAAGTATGATCATTTACTACCCATGATGGCTACATGGTTTATGGAGACTTGAGTTAATATGAACTCCCATTCCCATATCGGTGCTCAATACTACTCCCAAAATATACTTAGCTCATATGTTTTAAAACAAAACTTCTTTCTTTGGTTTGAGATAACTAGTCAAAACTTTAGCTTAGAAGCTCTCATGGAAATCAGTGTTTCCCTGTCTTGTTCAAATGTGAACACATTTTAAACTCTTGGGAATACTTAGTTCCCTTATAGCTTTTGGAGAAATGAACTCAACTCTTTTACTCTTTGCTTAACTCAAAACTTAAGTCTTAAAACAAAGTTAAAATGTTTGTGAAAGACTTTTGAACACTTTATAAACTTCTCTTGACTTGTTTCTTAACTTCTAGACGCGGCTCTTAACTTTACTTGAATTGAATTATGGATTCAAGGTTCATGATCTCATGTTAATGGATGATTTCATGATATTTAGACGTACCTTAGAGTGTTGTAATCAACTAGAAAACATAGGTACATTGCTAAGGAACTAGTACGGAAAGATGGGGGAAGAATGGGAAGAACTGGGCATCCCTGGCGCTCTGAGAGGCGCGGGGAACCAGGCCTTGAAATTCAGAGGCCAAGTTGGGGCACTCTGGCTGGTGCGGCGCCCTAGAACCCAACATTCAGAGACTGTTTTGGGGGGCGCTGAGAGGCGCGGCGCCCCAGCCGCTTCCCTAGAAAATCCCGAATTTTCTTCTTTACTTTTCAACTCTAAACCCTCTAATTTTCCTTGGTTCTTTCCCCCAAAAACATAGAATCAACTAAACCCTCAATATATGAAAGATTCAACTCGAATTCACACCTAAATACATGAATCAATCTCAAGAAACTTCAACAACAAGAACCCACAAGATTTCCAACGAATTTCATCAAGAACTCATAGGATTTACTTTCAAATCAATTTAACTTTGTTGAATTGAATCAGGATTGGCGCGTGGGTGAACTAACCCAATGCTATGTGATCTCACATACCTCTTAGGATTAAATCCTTGGTGAAATCCACAATCAAACTCAAACGTTCTTGACGATTCTTGATTTTCCTTCTCATTTCTCCTCTTTTCTCCTTTCTCCTCTTTTCTCTTTTCTCCAAGCCCTAGCGTGAACTTCAACTTTTCTAAACTGACTAAAATCTGATTTTACCCCAATTAAAATCCTAAAAACGAATTAAAACAATTGGCTAAGGATAATACGAAAATACCCTTCCAAAATCCGGATTAGACTTTCCTTATCCAAACAGCCCAACTTCCAATGGGCGTATCTCACTCATATGAACTTGGAATTGTGCAAACCCGGTGGCATTGGAAAGATAACTCAACAATATTTCTTACCGTATCTGGAAACACACCTAAATCATCCTAAGCTAGGAGTTATGGTCGTTTGAAGTTAACCAAAACTCAACTTATCCTAACTTAACAAAATTTTCCAGATTTTCATTCTTTCCAAAAATGACTATTTCCAATTCTTAACTTCTTCCTAGTTATTTCAATTTGCGAGATGTTACAA
>NW_006239291.1:467444-467948 GCF_000226075.1 Solanum tuberosum | reverse complement strand
AAGGTTGAAAGTACATTCTCACCTTTAATGAATCTATGAGCTATTTTGATGAATTGTATTGAATGAGGGATAGAGCATTCCTTCACACATGTAAATGCAATTCAAGACTAATTATGTATAAATTGGGAAATAATGCATAGTACTGAGTGGATATAGACAATGAGGTAAAGGCCCTTCCGTCAATGCAATAGGTCGGGTCATCTAAAGTAAGCTCATGAAATGGAAGCTCCTCCGCCAATGCAAAAAGTAGGGTTTCTAGAAGCAATCTCCCTATTCCATAACTATGTGCCAACATAGGACCTTAGCTAGTGGATCCACCTTATAGCTATACATTTAGTTTTACCTTAGGCAAGTAGAACACCTCTGTTGGTATGGGGTTACATGACACCAGATTTTCCATGTAGCTCACATGGTCTATGTTGGTTATGGCTACTTTTCCTATATAATGAAGATAATGAATGAGACATGAACTATACTATGACTTCTTGGTGAGTTTACTTAGTA
>NW_006239291.1:453042-467161 GCF_000226075.1 Solanum tuberosum | reverse complement strand
AAGGGGGTACTTAGTAGGGTTGGTATT
This sequence comes from Solanum tuberosum, assembly GCF_000226075.1. Lineage (NCBI taxonomy): Eukaryota > Viridiplantae > Streptophyta > Magnoliopsida > Solanales > Solanaceae > Solanum > Solanum tuberosum. Next base: position 467,134 of record NW_006239291.1, on the reverse strand, counting down.
ATGGGATGCCAACCATACATTGCACAAGTGTTCTTTAGGGGTTGCTAAGGTAAGGTTTTCACTATGGTGAGAGTATAAATATGATTGTGACTTGTGTTGTACATTGAAATGCATGTCGGTTTCTAAACTTGATAAATTCATAATTTGCAACTAAAATGTCCTTTTTCATATTTAAAGGATTTGATGCATGTTTCCATACTTAGTACATATTTGTGCTAACCTCTTCTTCTTCTACATTTTTATAAGTGTAGGTTCCGGCTAGGTGACATACACTCTCCTTTGTTGAAGAAAACTTTGATTGCTCATCTCCAAGTTGTGTGAGTCCTTAAGTTCGAGGATTATCCATTTCTTAGTTTCTATTGTACTTTTCATGTTGAGACTTTTATTGATGTAAAGGGCTAAGTCCTAAACTTTGTATTCATATGTCTTAGATGGTGTATGAGACAAAGTCTAGATTCCTATGATTTTCCTTTATTAAAAAAATAGAAGTTTGACTTCTATTGTAAAAGTTTTAAAATTTTCCGCATTATTTCTATGTCTTATGTAATGATGATGCTAGAGGCATGTATGAGACCCTTTCGGGGTCAAATACATCGTGTTACGTCTAGGGGGTACTCTCGGGTCGTGACAGATTTAGAGACACTACTTGTATGGCATTCATGTTGATGTATTCATAGATCATAAGAGTCTCCAGTATGTGTTCACCCAGAAAGAGTTGATTCCTCGTTGGAGAAGATGGCTTGAATTCCTCAAGGACTATGACATGAATGTGCTTTACCATCCGGGTAAGGCCAATGTAGAGGTTGATGCTCTCAGCAGGCTATCAATGGGTAGTGTAGCACATGTTAAGGAAAAAAAGAAAGAGCTAGCCAAATATGTTCACCGACTTGCTCACTTAGGAGTTTGGCTTACAGATACATCAAATAGTGGGGTGATAGTTCAGAACGGATCAGAATCTTCATTGATAGCAGAGGTTAAAGAAAAATAGGATAGTGATCCTATATTACTTCAGTTGAAAGGCGTAGTTCATCAGTAGAAAGTTGAGGTTTTCTCCCAAGGGGAAGATGGTGTACTTCGTTACCAGGGTCGCTGATGTGTTCCTAATGTGGGTGAGTTGAGGCAGCAAATCCTTACAGAAACTCATAGCTCCAAGTATTCCATTAATCCAGGTGCCACTAACATGTACTGTGATCTAGGGGAAGTCTTTTAGTGGAACGGCTTGAAGAGGGACATAGCAGACTGTGGCTAAGTGTCCTAATTGTCAATAGGTGAATGTGGAACACCAAAAACCAGAAGGTATGACTCAGGAGATTAACATTCCTACATGGAAGTGGGAAGTGATAAATATGGATTTCATTATGGGTTTACCTCGTACTCGCAGACATCATGACTCCATTTGGGTGATAGTGGACAGAGTTACTAAGTGCTCTCACTTCTTGGTTGTCAAGACTACTGATTCAGCGGAGGACTACGCCAAACTCTACATCTATGAGATAGTCAAGTTACATGGGGTTCCCTTGTCTATCATATCAGATAGAGGTCCTCAATTTACCTCTCATTTCTGGAAATCATTTTAGAAATGTCTTGGTACCCAAGTAAATCTCAGTACAACATTTTATCCACAAATGGATGGTCAGGCAGAGCGTACCATTTAGACCTTAGAGGATATGTTGAGATCTTGTGTGATCAATTCCAAGGGTTATTGGGATGACCACCTACCTCTCATAGAGTTCACCTATAATGATATATTTCATTCCAGTATTCAGATGGCCCCGTATGAGGGACTATAAGGGCGTAGATGCAGGTCCCCAATTGGTTGGCTTGAAGTAGGTAAAACAGCCTTTATAGGACCAGATTCAGTTTATGAAGCTATAGAAAAGGTTCAGCACATTAGGGATAGACTTAATGTAGCTTAGAGGAGAAGGGGCTTAGGGTTTGAAAATCGATGATTGGGTTTTCCTGAAGGTGTCACATATGAAGGGGGCGATGAGATTTTGCAAGAAAGTAAAGCTCAGCCCTAGGTATGTAGGTCCTTACAAAATCCTGTAAAGGGTTGGTAATGTGGCTTATGAGTTAGAGTTTCCAATAGAACTAGGAGCGGTTATCCAGTCTTTCACATTTCCTTGTTGAAGAAGTGTGTGGGTGATCCAGCATCAATAATACCATTAGAGAGTGTGGCTGTGAAGGATAGTCTCACCTATAAAGAGGTGCAAGTAGATATTCTTGACCGTAAGGTTCGTAAATTGAGATATAAAGAAGTCGCTTCAGTAAAGGTTTTGTGGAGGAGTCAGTCTGTAGAGGAAGCTACTTGGAAAGCAGAAGCAGCCATGAAGACCAAGTATCATCACATCTTTCCTTCTAATTTTGTTTCAGCTTGAGGTAATAGTTCCTCTCCAGTCTTTCTGTTTACTATTGCGTAAATTCAGTCTCAGTATCTTGTTTACTCAGTTATCCTTGCATTTCAGCATATTTGCATGTTCTTGGAACTCAGTTTAGTTAGATATCAAATTTCTAGTACTTAGTGGTAGGGATTGCAGCTCCTTCCCTCCATACTCAGCTAGTTTAGACTTCATTCGAGGATGAATTTTTCCAAGAGGAAGATAATGTAACACCCCAGATTCGAGAAAGACCAAAATGCAGAAATGTTTTTCAGAACTTGTAGGTGCCACCGACGAAGGCCAAACCACGGCCTATGGTTTAGGCCACAGACCGTCGGTATGGTCCGTGGTTGGCCATCCTAAACCCCAGGAAAAATCATGACCAACGGTAGGACCTCCTAACCATAGGTGGGACCACGGTCCGTAGTATATGGTCAATTGATCGTGATCACCATCACCAAGTCTCAGACCCCAACCGACGCCCTGCCAGGATGGACCGTCGGTCAAGGACCGTCGATGGTCTCGTCAGCTGTTAAGCCAGGGTCATTTTTGTCTTTTCCCCTATGCATTGGACATTTAAAAGTCGTTTTAAACCTAAATTACTTTGTTTTTACTCAGTTTAAGCCTAAACATCGATTCAGAACCTAACCAAAACCTTTATTCACCTAAATTCATCGAAATTAGAGCCAAAAAGAAGAGGAAAGTCGACCAGCCTCTCAAGAGCAAGAAGAAGGTTTTCTTCAGGTTTCATCCCTGAAATCGAAGGATTTCTCTGTAGATTTCGTCACTAGGTATGTGGGATTTCACTAGTGAGCGCATTAGACCTGGTTTTTAGTACATACTTCAGTATTCAGTTCATCATGTTATTTTCATAATTAGCACTTGGTCATTGCATTCAGTTTAGCTTTTCAGTTATTTTTCAGTACTTACATTCTTACTCAGTTATGTCATTGCTCAATTATGCTTTGTTCAGCTTTTGTATATTGATTTGGTTAGGTTAGTATCTATATCCTACATGCTCAGTACATTCCAAGTATTGACGCATACTATACGCTACATCCTTTCATGATGTAGGTTCAGGTACTCAGCATTCAGACCGCGCTTAGATTGATTCTCGGTCAGCATTCACCAGCGTCAGTGGTGAGTCCTCATATTCTGAGGACAATAGACATGCTTTCATTTTAGTCTTTACATTTCAGTTTCAGTTTTGTAAGAGTTACATGGGGTCTATGTCCCAGTAACTCAACTCAGTTAGAGGCTTTTCACACATAGTAGTAGAATCAGCTTCAATTGTGAGTTTTCAGTTGTTATTAAACTCTTAGTATGGTTTACACATTCAGACTAGTTGGGTATTCCCCATTTTCCATCTACTTATTGTTTTAGCTTCCGCATAGTATTTTTTTTATCAGTTATCTTCAGCATGCTTATGATATGCCAGACATGGGTTAGCTTGGGTCACTCGTGATCCTAGGTCCCGTCTTACGTCAAGGGGTAGCCTCGAGAAGTGACATATTATAACAACCTTTGATGCCTCAGGATCCCCCCTCCCTAGAGTTGCATACAGATAGGCCTTTCAGCCTCTACCTTGAGCATCAATCCTATCTCTAGACCTGCCTCCCCAGGGTCCACCCCATGTTTCCTGATAACCGTCTCATTGTTCCTGACCCTGGGCACCACCTGTCATGCCCCGAGCATACCTCCTGGACATGACTGGCACTCGAGAACCATTGTTGGCCCCAAGTGAACCCTTAGCCTTGATAAATACTCAGCAGAAGACTTACTCAACAATAGAAATCTCAAAACAAGCTCAACTCATAAGATATCATAAAATAAATAGTTTACTCAGTACTCAAATAAGCATAAGTGCTCACCTCACAGTCTTTAAAATATCAACAAGGGAATGAGAAAAAAAAAACTCTTCAACTACTATAGTCTATCTATGAAGCCTCTAAATGACAAAGATGGAAGTCGGGATAAGACCCACGACATCCTAACAAAACTTAAAAGTAAATGGAATCCTCCTAAATCAAAGAGGATCACCAAAGCCAACTCAAAATTCAAGTGGTATCAACGAAGCGCCTGTTGATGATCCTGGTTACATGTATCTGCATTAAGAAATATGCAGGTCAAATGGCGTTAGTACATGGAATGTACAAGCATGCAAGGGGAATTCTAAAGCACAGACAGAAGCTTGAACTAATAAAAGGAAGAACATACTCAGCTTATCTCAACTCAACTCAAGGATACTCAAAGGTACACAAAATACTCAAAGATACTCAAACTCAGAATTACTCAACTCAGTTCAATATAAAAGCAACAATAAAGATGCATTATAAAGAAAGCTTTTAAAACAGTAGATAATAACTCAATGTATTTAAAAATACAATAATAAACTCTTTTACTATTATTTTGGAGATTATCTAACTGACAACCATCACTATGAGCTATATGATGATACATCGTCTCGCCCACGCTGCCAGAACTGTCCTATACCTTATCGGAGTATAAGACATCCTCAACTAAGTGGATCCACTAAGATATGCTTAAAAATCAATAAGGAATCATCTAAAAAGTATGATCCTTTACCCATGTTGGCATACATGGTTATGAGGACTTTGAGTTGTCTAAACTCGTCTCCATATCGGTGCTCAATACTACTCCCAATAATATAACTCATGATCATATGTTTAAAAACATTTCCTCATCCTCAAACTTTGAGATTATTACTCAAAAGGGTTCTCTTAAAAGAGATAGTGCTCAAAACTCCTCGTAAACTCATTTGGAAACTAAAGTTTCCTCTCATTTTAAATGTAAACATTTACTCTTGAGAATACTTAGTTCCCATATATTCATTTTGAAAAATGAAACTCAACTATCCTCATCATCATACTCAAGTACTCAATTCTTAAAACAAGTTTTAAAGTTTTGCAAAGAGACTTCTCAAATGACTCAAAGAACTTTCTCGAACTTTACTCTTAACTCTATATTGAATTTGAATTATGAATTCAAGAGTTATGACTTGGATATGCATTATCTCTCAAGAATTAATGAAGAATTTTATGTGTGGCTATCAAGTAGAGTACATAGGTACGATTCGAGGGAACTCACACAGAAAGAAGATCGGGAGGGTAGGGGACCTACGACCCTGGCGCACTGAGTGGCGCGGGGAGTCAGCCCCTAAACTACAGAAGGTGGTTTGGGGTGCACTGAGTGGTGCAGCGCCCCACCCCTATACCCAGATTTTTGATGAATTCTCTTGCTTCAATTTCATATCTAACTCCCCTAGACTTGAACGATTTCCCTCAAACTCTTTTGGATTCTTAGATCCAATATAATTACAATGAAATCCACTCTAAATCACTCAAGAACAATACTCAAGCACAAGATCCTCATCGCAAAAACTCAACGAAACCTCATATTAAAGAATGAAACACAAACTTCAAGAAACTCATCAAGAACTCAATATACCCAATCCTATGGATAAAATTCGTAAAAGAATCTCATGATTGACATGTGGGTGAACGAACCCATTACTATGAAAACTTACATACCTCAGTAGGATAGAACTGTTGGCGAAATCCCTCGACAATTGCAAGAAAATCTTGAACGCTTGAATCTTTTCTCCCATTTTCTCTTCTTGAACTTCTCTCTAAAACTCCAAGCATGTTTTAAAATTGAGAAAACTGATCTTAGTCAGTTTGGACCCCTAAAAATATTAATAAAAATGAGTTAGGCTAGTGGGGTAAGGAAAAAAACAAAATACCCCTCCTTAATTTGGATGAATTTTCTTAATCAGACAGGTTGAACTCAAATGGGCATATATCCTCTCATACGAACTCAAAATTTAGCAAACTTGGTGGCGTCGGAAAGAGGATTCAACGATCTTTCATTTCATACCTTAGGATGTTAAGCAATGGTTCTCTTATAAATGTATTAATGTGGGTGGTATTCATGGTGGTTTGGATTGTAACTGCGTCAGTTTAGCCCATTATTATTATTATTATTAGCTTTCACATTATTTAGTGTTTAGTTTTATAGTATGTTCGACAAAGAGTTTCTTGGATCATAAATGATTTTGATTGTCGGCCACACCTACGGTGTAGATCAAAGGCACGACACTTTTAGTATATTAAGATTTGTAACACGGATTTAGAGGCGAACCTAGAAATATAAAGTTTATGATTCCCATTGATATGCTAATATAATTCTTCATGATAATAACTGTATTCATAGCCAAATAAAATATTTACAAATAATTAGTGGATTTTTTAAATTCACATATGCTCATAACCATCACAATAGATTTATCCTAGTATGAATTGGAGGAAGGAAGTGAAAATATCAAATTGGCAGACTACGCTTTTATTAAAATAAGATAAAATATTCTCTGAGTTTTCATTATAATAAGATAAATATTCTCTTAATCTCAAACATGTCTTAGTTTTTGCTTTCAACAACAAGGACATGTGCAAAATCCTAGGACACAATGTGGTTTACATCCACAAGAACATTTACCCAAATAAACATTGTCTTTCTTAAAATAAACACTCCTTCTTATTCCCTCAATACATCCACAAATTCCGTCAGAACAAGACGGAATTCCAAGTTGACAAGAAGGAGCACAATCTTGTGCTCTTTGACACTTTTGATATTTTCCGAGTACTATACATGATTGTGAACCTATATAGTTAATGTCATTATTTCAAGTAAATTCATTGACAATACATAGAAATCAAACATATAAAAAAAATTCAAGTTACTACCACTATTTTAATAATGAAGGACAATCAATTAATATCGATAAGATCTCTTGATCCTAGTTTATTTTGCAAACTTCAAATGAATAGAAAATGAAGAAATATATATTTCTTATATTATGCTTTGTACGTTAGAATTTAGTTAGGAACTACGTTTAACGAAAAAAAAGTTTTAAAATATTTCATAATATTTGTATGATTATACTATGTTTGGCTATGATAATTGCCTCAGTGAAGCCATATAGTCAATTAAAATATCTAAGTTTACCTTAAACTATCCAATTATTATTTATGTATTCTCTGTAATAATTTGATGCATACCCTATTGAGGAATTAAATAGATCTAAATATACCCTTAGATAATTAATAAATATCCAAAAATACTCTTACTTCGGTTCCACCAAATCAATCAAATCAAACTCATTCTTCTATGATAAAAACAATTGTTATTGGGAGAAAATATATTTGAAACAGACGATAATAATATGGGTCAATAAGTAAACATATAAAAAATCTAATACAAATCCCAAATGTTAATCTTTATATATATAAATTTGTTACAATGGTTGATTCCTTCTTCATCTTTTATACAAAGTAACTATATCTCAAATATCAATGATGATCTTTTTATTTTTGTATATTGATTCAAAGTAAATGCCTTCATATTTATAAGACATAAGTGGTACACCAACTTGCCAAGTGAATTCAATCATTAAATTTTAAATCTAAAAGAAGTGGGTAAATTAAAAATTCAATGCAACTACTCAACTATTCTTTGAAAGTTGGAAAGGAATATTAATTAGTTTTTGCACTTATATTTAGAATTTAAATAAAAATTATATTTATGTAATCTATATTGTTGACACTCAATTTTGACCAACTTATATCTCATTTTGATAACTATTTGGTTAAATAATTATTTTTAAAACTAATTTCCTTTATTTATATATGTAAACTATTATATAATTTTTATCTAAACTATTAGTACCTGACACAACCCTGACTGTTATGAGTGGCACTAACACTAAACAAATTGGTGGGAGAACCAGCTAAACCTGAAACCAACCCAACACCATTTAATCAAAACCAAGTATATTATATAAAATAAGAGAATAGTGTAGACATAAATGAATTGAGTCCCCATAAATGCAACTCAATCGTCTAAAAACAACCAATGCGGAAATACCCCTAAGAACTGAAAGTCACCATACAAAAATTCTAAAACAATCCAACTGGGATACACCCCTAAAGCTAAACATAACTAAAGTCAATAGTCCATGTCCGAACAAATGGACAAGAAAATGTAGATAAATCCATGGAGGCCTGAAATACAAAGCTCACCCTTAAACTTAAAATCAGATGTCTCTCAATTGAGGTCTCGGATCAGCCGCTAGAAGATTTGTTGTACTCAACAATACAAGAAATAAATGAAATATTAGTACACAACTACCAGGTACATGTAAGATTATGTGACCGGTCCAAGAAATACAATATATAGAAATAATTACCAACCACCTTAGACTATCAATCACATGACATGAAACAACAATACAAGAACAAACCAATGCATAAACATGTCCTACATGATCATAATACAAATATCGATCCTCTCATGGAATCTCAATCTTATACCAGGTCCTCTCACAAAACTTAAACCCAACTCTAGTGTCATATCAGTCGTAGTATTCAAGCCAACTGTATATAATCATATCAGGCCACTTAAACTCACAAATTACAATAATAAATTCATTTCATATGCTTGCTAGCATACATTGGAAAATATGACACTACAAGCAATAAACATTCATACATATATAATTTGGGAGCATACAACCATCACTTACCTCAAATCAATCCCCTTGCAAACTGTAAATAGCCCGAGTTTTCCCCTTGCGAAGGGCCTTGGCTTGTTCTTGGTTTAGAATAAACAATGAATTGGAAATGGCGCCCTATTAATTTACCCAGATTAGTAACGAATCCCAACTTCGACCAACATGTGATCACCTTCCCTAACTTAAGGTCCTTCCCACCATGAAATCATGGTCAAAACCTTTCCCCAATATTAACCACCTAGTTTTTAAGGCTTAAGAAATAATTAACAAGATCAAGGAGTTAAATTGTGACCTTTACCCATGATTTTGGTGGAAAAACTGATGCAAGCTGCCCAAAATTACACTTATTTGTGTGTCAAGAACACAAGTACAGTAAATAGAAATTTTGGGTAGTTTTTTGGGTAAAATATTCATTCCCTTACTATAGAAACGTAAAAATCACTATAGCGACGAGGCTATAGTGACAACTTACCTTGCTATAGAGGTCTGAGAACTACTATAGCGAGAGGTCATCCGCCTTAGCGAGATCTATGAAAGTTCAGCATCTCAACATTCAAAAATAGGCCATTTTTACAACACAAGTCATTTCCTTAATATCTTGGATATAAGTATACACCAGTTATATCTCCATAAAATACCTCACCCTTTACCATATGGATCTATACCTCACATATCCCGGATCCTATAGGGTGCATTTGTAGTTTGAAGGGACAAACTGATTCTTTTTTCATAAAATCACATGATGTTACTTGTACAGTTGACTTCCCAATACTTAACTTATTCCCACCTTCTCCATATCACAATCTAGACTATTATTTATGAAGTTGTCTAAAGAAGATCTTGAAATTGTAGAGAAACTACCATCAAAATTGTGTTTTGTCATTCTTAATTTGAGTCTCTACTTAATTTCCTTGCTGTTTTCTTTATTTTGTTTCTTTATTTATAGAAAAATTAAAACTGTACTATTTGCCATTGTTGCAATTTCCCGCCATAATTTAAAAACTTACAACACAGAGAAAGAGTAAATACAATTCACTTAACAATCTCTTTTTGAAGTTCAAGTTTTAGTTGTATCACGTATGTGTGATTATTTCTCTGTTTTAACTTTTCCTTGGGTTGTATCATACATGTGTGATTGTGTGTTGCTTTCTTCTTCTTTTTCTTGAATCCTTTCTAATTTGTTTTACCCATTCTTAATTGTCATCTTATTTTTAGTAATTTGGTTCACAAAAGATTTATAATTTGCTAAATTGGATGAATTTTATTAGAAGCTCATTGATATGATTAAGCAATTAAGTATCTTTTGTAATTACTATGTTTTGGTCCAAATATGATATAAAATGAAAGTTCATTGTAACGACTGGGTTCCGTCGTTATAGAAAAGCCAACGGGGAAAAATTTTGGGTCGGAAAACCTTTTCGTAGTAACTTGGAATTTCTCAACCTAGTCCAGATTTGGACGAAATTGGAGTCATTAAAGTCTAGAGAAATCTGGTAGCAATTGGGTGATCTAATTATAATTTTGATCACATGAGTAGATACATAAGTCGTTAAGGAATCCGTATAACTTTACGGAATTGAATTCAAGTGAGTAGAACTCGCGAAATTGACCTTAGCGTGAACGGGTAGTTTCTGAGTGTGGTTGGTTAAAGGTGTGTTGTGAAATGGGGGTGTTGAAATTATTAAAATTGCTCACTGTTTCGTGCAAGCCGCTTTGGCGGTTATTTCGATTGTCAGGGCGAGGCTGCTATAGTGGGGTGAGGACCGTTGTGGCAGGCCAGAGGTGAATTAAAGTCGTAAATAAACCCCAAAAATATTTTATTCTGCAATTTTTGAATTTGAGAGCTAAGGAACGAATCCATATCTTTTCTTGAGGGTTTTCCACCATTCTTGAGGCTAAAGGTAAGATTTTAACTCCCTGAATCAGTTTTTCGATCCGTAGAACGTAATCTAATGAGTAATTATCGATGAGGGAGGATTTTGATCTGGGAATCTATGGTGGAAACAGCCCTAATTTGGGTACTAGGGATCATGGGTATGATCTAGGGTTGATAGAATTGTTAGTAATCCGGGTAATTTGTGATTGTTTATTGATTCCCGTGTTATATTGATAGTTTGTAGACAAAGAACAAGCGAAATGAATTCGAAAAGGGAATGATCAAGTTTCTTAGGGCATTCAAGCTTGTTTCGAGGTAGGTGATGGTTGTGATTCTATGATTGTGTGATGTATGTTTGTTCTTGCTTCATTATGATACATGTATATATATATGAATGTTGCATTATTGATCACATTAATTGTAAATGAGGATATATGAAAGATAAATGCCATGAATCATGATTTGATTGTGTGATTATGAGAATGTACTTGGTGATTGTGATTTTGGCTTGTTGAATGGATTAGGCGTTGCGTTCTGACACACTAACTTGGATCGGTTGCCACATTCCGGCATAATTATAGGATCGGTTGCCACGTTCCGGCATAAACATTGGATCGGGTACCATGTTTCGGTATGCTAACTGTTTGGGTTTCGGTTACATGATAGGACCAATGAGTTAACATAATCGTGTATTTGAGAATTGTGAGATTGTTCGTTGTTCGTAAATGTTGATGATATTGTATATGTTCGATATATGCATGCGATTATATTGTTGTATTGACTTATGTATATTACACTTAGTGGGATAGCCGTGTGATCCTACCAGTACACTGTGGTTGTGTACTGATACTGCATTTGCTCTTTCTTTGTTGAGTACAGGGCAACTTCAGGCGGCTATCGACATACCTTGCTTAGAAGATCAGTGATCGCCGATCGAATTCAAGGGTGAGCCAGTTCTTCTAGGATGCCATGAGTTCTCTTTTCGTCTATGTCCACATTTCGGACTTAGACTTTTCTAGTAAGTTGTTAGTTCATTAGTTGGGGTTGTAACCCTTCTTGTTTAGACTTTGGTTCATTGTTAGATGTCTTCGTACATTGACTTTCAGGTTCTAGGTGTATTTTTCTGCATTGTTTAGTTGTTAGATCTTGTGGAAGTTTATGGGAACTTCAGTATTAGCTATTTAACTTGCTTCCGTAACTTAAATGCTTTAGTTTTTGGTTTAGTTGCTTGGTTTGGGGTTGTAGTAGTGTTTCTCCCACTAGAGGATTAGTGTGGGTGCCAATCACGACGGTCTGAATCGTGACATTCATGAAATTGGCTATCTGCATTACCAACTTATGTGATTGTGACAGACATGAATAGTGAAATTGGTTATCTCCATTATGATTGTGATAGATATGAATAGAAAAATATTTTAAAATTATTCACATATAACTGGTCCTTTACCACAAATTGAATGGTCTGGCATTTCCATCATAGTTTGGTATGTGCACAGACATCAACATTTTGTGCACAGTGGTTTCTTCATTTTCCTATGTTGAATCATCTCTTAATTGGATATGTAATCCTACAGTGAACAACTATTACCTTCTAATTTTATCCATTATCTGATGCTTCAAATACTTAGGGGTCATTTGGTGTGAGAGATAGAAATAAATATTCCTGAGATAAAAAAGAATAGTCTAGGGATAAACTTAACGTATCTCACCATTTATACTATAGTGATAGGATAACTCATCCCTTATATATGGAGGGATAACTAATTCCATGATAATTAATCCCGGCATAATTTGCTCTCAATCAAACGGCCCCTTATTGTATAACTTGATGCATGATACAAAGACATTTTACAGTAGCAGTGATCATTCTTTAAGAAGTAGGTGGCTAGTCATGCCGATTTTGGATATTTTTGATCGCCTCAATATTCTAGATTCACAAGTAATAAAGCAATGTGTCATTTTTCTTTTAAGTTGTTTCAAATAATTTTTTTAGTTTTACCACATGATCAATTATTAAGTATGACACAACTCTAGAGATCAATGCAGAAAAAATACTATCTAAAAGTAACTATGAAAACAATTCATTGAAACTCAACATGTTGGTCCCGTGCTCAAGCACGGGCCATCACCCATCTAGTATATATATATATATATATATATACTACTACTACTTGTAGAACACAGGCTTTGTACGTATATCTCAAATTAATTATTATTAATGTTTTCAACCTATATAAATAATATTAAAGTATTTATGTAATGAAAATCGTAAAAGGTAAATACAAGTGTGAATTGATGAATGATTACTCAATTAGATTTATATTTATTATCAACACAAAGCACTATCAATTAAAAATTAATTTCAAATTATGAATGTTAAAATTATTTTCAAATATAAATTGAGGGAGGAGAAGGATTTCGTTTTGTACCTTCCTCTAATATTGTTGGATCAAGATAGTGAGTGGATGAATAAGCATAAGCTACAATTTGAGTTTAACTCATGAATAGTTCAAACAAAAAGTAAATCAAAATATTACAAGGATAGCAATAAATAAAGAAGATAAAACAAATCAAATTAACTTATGTGAAAAATATAGTTGGGGAAAAATCATTATCATTCTCTTGAAAATATATTGAAAATTACAGACAAAATTAACTAAGCTATGATTTGCAACTTTCGAATACATAAAAATATATAACACCTCATCATATTCACATTTGGTAATCTTTTTAACCATGCTTGCATCCTAGTGTGCTAAGATAAAAAAAAAAATGATAGCTACAATTCGTTCACTAACCCTTGGTTGTGTGATACCAATGGTTGTAAATCACACTTGAGGTTCTTTACGAAGAAAGAGGGTAGAAAGCTTAAATTATTCGTAGTTTAAAAATAAAATAAAATCTCTTTACTTATATTCAGCAAATTTTAATGAATAGGTGCAAATTGTGGCTTATCAGAAAAGTCACAACCGTTGAAAAAATTCACAACTCTTCAGAAAAGCTACAAACCTTTGGAAAGGTGGAAAAGTCGCAACTCATCAAAAAAGTAACAATCCTTCAGAAAAGTAACAACTCATTAGAAAAGTCACAACCTTTCGATATGAAAATGTGTCTACTTTTAATATAATATAGAAAATAAACTAAATTGAGTAATTTTAGTTGGGGTATTATAGTAATTTAATATAGGGAGTTCATGTTGTTCATGTATGTATGTATGTATGTATGTATATATGTATATATATATATATA
>NW_006239291.1:452360-453000 GCF_000226075.1 Solanum tuberosum | reverse complement strand
AGAGAGAGAGAGAGAGAGAGAAAGAAGAAATAAATCATATACTAATTGTGATACATGTGTCTTGCACGTGAATATCAAATTATGTAGTACACTATTTTTAAAAATATTTTCAATATTATTAAACCAATAATTTAAGTAGATGATTATAAGTTAAATAATAAAGTATAAGTTTGTATTAATAATGAATGTAAACATTTTTACGATTACTAGTTGTGTGCATATTGAAAGTTGTGAAATTAATATCCCAAAACATTTATATTTATTTGTAATATAAAGCTTAGATATTTATTTTCATTCAATCATTTCGTGTGGGCTATATTACATACTCGTACATTCAATGTACTAATGTTATTCTACTTACATCTTTTTATGATGAAGATATAGGTTTTTAGGATCATCAATCGGTGCTTCGTTGAGATCACTTTGCACTTCCCATTTGAGAGTCTTGGTAATTCCTCCATGCATTCCGGTGGGCTCCATTTTTCATTTTAGTATTTACTTTGGGGCTTTGAGGGTCTTATCCCAACGTCCATGTTGAACTTAGAAGCTTCATAGATAGCTAGAGTTGAGTTGTTTCAGAAATTCTTTCTTTCAATTCTTAGAGAATATTATATTTTGCTAAAATGAGCATTTGAGACAG
>NW_006239291.1:451680-452260 GCF_000226075.1 Solanum tuberosum | reverse complement strand
TGGTCCCAAGGGGGAGATAATGCAACACCCCGTATTCAAAAGAGACCAAAAATGCAGATTTTGAGAAGTTCCAGGTGCAACCCACGGTTGCCATCCACGAACAGTAGGTCAGACCACGGCCCGTGCTGGTGGTCCGTGGTTCACCACTGAAACACCTCCTAGACCCAGCTCAAAAAATTGGCTAAGTCCCGACTCACGGACAGACCCACGGTCCGTAGATCAGACCACGATCCATGGTCTGTGTCCATGGATTGAGACCTCCTTTACCCAGCCTCTGACACGAACCGTCATTTGATCCACGGTCCGTAGGTCTTACCGTAGATGAGGGTCAGCAGCCAATTAGATGAAAATTATTGATGGGTCAACTTTAGATGGTCATAACTCTTAGCACAAAATGAATTAGGTATCCCATGATCAATGATCTTATATATAATGGAATTATCTTTCCAACGCCACCAAGTTTGCTAAATTCCGACCTCCGAGTAAAAAGTTATGCTCGTTTTAGTGAAGCCCTGTCGGGCAGACTCGACCTACGGACCCAATCGACGGTCCGTCGATTGATTGACGGCCCGTCAGTCCA
>NW_006239291.1:450075-451562 GCF_000226075.1 Solanum tuberosum | reverse complement strand
AGGAGATAAAGGTCAAGAACCCTAGTTCAAGAACGCAGCAAGGTTCCATCAGTTCCAACCCCGAAATCGAAAGTTTTCTCCGTGGAATTCGTCACCAGGTATGTGGGATTTCACTAGTGGATTCCTTTCACCCTTTAGGTCCCTAGAATTCAGTCTGATTCTTGATTCCATGATTATGAACAGACCTAGGGTTTCTAGAATTACAACAGATCATTCTGAATTAGTTATTTAAATGTTCCAAATCAGATTATCATGTTATTGCTCAGTTTCTCGCATGAATTTCAGAACCCTAGCTATGTATTTCTTTAGTTCTTGAATTACACATGCTAGGTTAGATATCTCAGTTATTCAGTTATACATGCCTCAGTTATTAATGCATCATTATCAGATTAATTGTTGCATTCTCAGTTTCATGTTCAGTTTTGAACTATCCAGTATTTACAGAAATTCAGTCATAACCAGTTAACTACTTAATTTATTGGGAGTAGCATAATACCGAGTTGGACTAGGGTTCAGCGTACCCATATAGTCCCAATACTACGAGCCACGTAAGTGTAAGTCCCCTATGTGGGCAACATCAGTTTAGAGATCATGCCAGCATGCCTCTATACCTCTGGTAGGGTACATTGGGTCCTCTCGATGGGGCGTATACATCAGACTACATATTTAGATCATGTGGTTTTATGTCGGTTATTAGTAGCTCCCACAGTTCAGTCAGACTCTATTGCATTGACCATATTTCAGTACAATCAGTATTCAGACAGCATGTTATAAATTTGTCATTGCATTTAGTTAGCTCAGTATTCAGTATCTATATCATGTTCAGATTATTTCATTGCTTTATTGCTTTGTTCAGTTATATCTTCTTTCAGCTTTACTCTATCCTGCATGCTCAGTACGTTTCAACTACTGACGCATACGTGCGCTACATCTTCTCGTGATGTAGGTTCAGGTTCTCAGCATCAAGATCACGCTTAGATCGATTCCCGATCTTCAGTTCAGAAGCATCAGTGGTGAGTCCTTGTTCTTCGAGGACCAGTGACATGTTTATCTTTATCGCTTTTAGTCTTTAGTTTCAGTTTTTGCTAGATCTAGTTGGGGCATGTCCTCACATTTCTAGTCAGTTTAGAGGGTTATTTCAGACATAGATAGATTCAGCTTAGTATTGACTTAATATCTTCCTTGTATTAAACTCATCAGTTTTCATTTATCTCAGTTATAGTATATGGGTATTCCCCATCTTTTCAGACTTACTTTATGATTTAGCTTCCGCATCAGTTATTATTATCTTTAGTATGCTCATGATCATGCCAGCAGGGTTAGCTTGGGATCACTTGTGGTCCTAGGTCCCGTGTCCGCGTCTCGGGGGGTTACAAACTTGGTATCAAAGCACTAGGTTTAAGTTTCGTAGGATGTCTGAAAAGCCGCACTAAGTAGAGTCCTTTTCATGGGTGTGAAGTGCACCACATCTAATTAGAGGGAGGCTA
>NW_006239291.1:440797-450063 GCF_000226075.1 Solanum tuberosum | reverse complement strand
AGTAGACTTAGCATCGAGTTGGACTAGGGTTCAGTGTACCCTCATAATCCCAGAACTACGTGCCCCCGTACGATTATAAGTCCCCTCTGTTGGGCATCAGATTTAGTGATCACGCCCAGCATCAGATTTAGTGATCACGCCAGTTATTCTTTTATACGCCTGGCAAGGTATATTAGGTCCTCTCGATGGGACGTATACATCGGACTCCACGTTTAGCTCACGTGGTTTTATGGCGATTAATGGTAACCCCCACAGTGAGAGTCTTAGTGCATTTGACCAGATTTTCAGTACATAATTCAGTATTTAGTTCAGCATGTTATTTTCATGATTAGCACTTGGGTATTGCATTCAGTTTAGCTTTCCAGTTATGTTTCAGTACTTACATTCTTACTCAATTATGTCATTGCTCAATTATACTTTGTTCAGCTTTTGTATATAGATTTTTTCATCTTAGTATCTACGTCCTGCATGCTCAGTACATTCCATGTACTGACTCATACTCTGCGCTACAGCATTTCATGATGTAGGTTCAGGTACTCAGCATTCAGACCACGCTTAGATCGATTCTCGGTCAGCATTCAGTAATGTCAGTGGTGAGTCATATTCCGAGGACAATAGACATGCTTTCATTTTAGTCTTTACATTTTAGTTTCAATTTTTTTAGAGTTAGTTGGGGGCATGTCCCAGCAACTCAACTCAGTTAGAAGCTTTTCAGACATAGTAGTAGAATCAGCTTCAATTGTGAGTTTAATCATTCAGTTGTTATTAAACTCTTAGTATGGTTTATACATTCAGACTAGTTGCGCATTCCCCATTTTTCAAGTTACTTATTGTTTTAGCTTCCGCATAATATTTTTTTGTCAGGTATCTTCAGTATGCTTATGATATGCCAGACACAGGAATATCTTGGGGTCACTCTTGATCCTAGGTCCTGTGTTACGTCAAGAGGGTAGCCTCGGGGGCGTGATAAACTTGATATGAGAGCCTTAGGTTCAAGAGTCTTAGGATGTCTGAAAGTGACACTAAGTAGAGTCTTTATCATGGGTGTGAAGTGCACATCATCTATGAGAGGGAGGCTACGAAGTGTTTTAAGAAAAATTGCACTTTCTTTGTTATTCTTATCGTGTGAGGGTATGATCCAATTTCTCCTTTCTAATTCATCGTTATGCGTTTCAGATCATGCCTCCTCGTAGAGCTAACGCACGCAATGCTAACACAATTCCTCCAGTCCCGAATCATGAGGTTACGAATGTAGAATTTCAGAGGGCGATTCAGCTCTTGGCTCAAAGTGTGGAAGATCAAAACAATCAGCAGGCCACAGTTCCTACTAACACTAATGGGGATCAGCTGGAGCTAGGGCTTGAGATTTTGTTCAGATGAATCCACCTGAGTATCTAGGTTCGAAGGTTGGTGAGGATCCACAGAACTTAATTGATGAGGTTAAGAAAATTCTTGGAATAATGCAAGTGACTAGAACTGAGAGTGTTGAGTTGGCATCCTACCAACTTAAGGATGTGGCTCATATCTAGTTCACTCAGTGGAAAGAAAAAAGGGTTGCAGATGCAGCTCCTATGACTTGGGATTGTTTTATTGGAGCTTTCCTAGACAGGTTCTTCCCAAGAGAGCTGAGAGAAGCTAAGGCACAAGAGTTTATGAACTTGAAGCACGGTTCAATGTCGGTCTAAGATTATGGGCTTAAGTTTACCCAGCTCTCCAGGTATGCTCCACATATGATTGTTGATTCAAGGGCACAAATAAGTAAGTTTTTGTTTGGGGTATTCGATCTGGTGAAGACTGAGTGCAGGAATGCTATGCTTTTAGGGGATATGGATATCTCCGGACTAATGACTCATGCTCAGCAGGTTGAGGGAGATAAGCTTAGGGAATTGCCTAAGTATAATAAAAAGGCCATAACAGGAAACTATGAATTCCCACAACAAAAGTCGGACGATGGGAATTGCTCACAGTTTCAGCAGAGGTCTACATCCCCAGCAACTTCATCAGCTAGTGCCCCATCCTCCAGGTTTCAATAGGATCAGAAAGGTAAGGCATCAAGTTGTAAGTCTCACAGGAGTGCTTCAGGTAACAAGACTTACCCAACTTTTCCAAAGTGTAGTAAGAACCATCCGGGATCCACAGAACTTAATTGATGAGGTTAAGAAAATTCTTGGAATAATGCAAGTGACTAGAACTGAGAGTGTTGAGTTGGCATCCTACCAACTTAAGGATGTGGCTCATATCTAGTTCACTCAGTGGAAAGAAAAAAGGGTTGCAGATGCAGCTCCTATGACTTGGGATTGTTTTATTGGAGCTTTCCTAGACAGGTTCTTCCCAAGAGAGCTGAGAGAAGCTAAGGCACAAGAGTTTATGAACTTGAAGCACGGTTCAATGTCGGTCTAAGATTATGGGCTTAAGTTTACCCAGCTCTCCAGGTATGCTCCACACATGGTTGTTGATTCAAGGGCACAAATAAGTAAGTTTTTGTTTGGGGTATTCGATCTGGTGAAGACTGAGTGCAGGAATGCTATGCTTTTAGGGGATATGGATATCTCCGGACTAATGACTCATGCTCAGCAGGTTGAGGGAGATAAGCTTAGGGAATTGCCTAAGTATAATAAAAAGGCCATAACAGGAAACTATGAATTCCCACAACAAAAGTCGGACGATGGGAATTGCTCACAGTTTCAGCAGAGGTCTACATCCCCAGCAACTTCATCAGCTAGTGCCCCATCCTCCAGGTTTCAATAGGATCAGAAAGGTAGGGCATCAGGCTGTAAGTCTCACATGAGTGCTTCAGGTAACAAGACTTACCCAACTTTTCCAAAGTGTAGTAAGAACCATCCGGGAAAGTGTCTTGTAGGCAAGGAAGGGTGTTTTGGGTGTGGTCAGTCTGGCCATAGGTTGAAGGATTGCCCTTCTTCCAGGTAGGGGCAAGTAGGCAACAACACTACGGCTCAGTCTACAGCTCCAGCAGCACCAGCAGGTCACCCAACGCAGCAAGGTACTTCATCTGGTACAAGTGGCGGTCAGCGCCAGAACAGGTTGTATGCTCTCCAGGCTCGCCAGGACCATGAAGATTCTCCTGATATAGTCACTGGTATGTTACAAGTCTTTCATTTAGTTGTTTATACATTGTTAGATCCAGGGGCTACCATATCTTTTGTAACTCCATATATAGCAGTAAACTTTGGTGTCAGTCCAGAAACTCTTTCCGAACCCTTCTCAGTCTTTACTCTAGTTAATGACCAGTTATAACTAGACGAGTCTACAGGAATTACCCTATCACGATCACTTAGAAAGTCACCTTAGCAGATCTTGTAGAGTTAGAAATTGTAGATTTTGATATCATTCTATGCATGGATTGGCTACATTTCTTTCATGCCTCAGTCGATTGTAGAACTAGGGTCGTTCGGTTTCAATTTCCAAATGAGCCAATCTTAGAGTGGAAGGGTAGTAGCTCAGTGCCTATGGGTCGATTCAACTCTTACCTTAAGGCCAGAAAAATGATTTCCAAAGGGTATGTCTATCATCTTGTTCAGGTTAAGGATTCAAACTCCAAAACCCTAACTCTTGAGTCAATCCCAATAGTGAATGAGTTTCCAGAAGTGTTCCTAGAAGATCTTATCGAAACTCCTCCCGAAAGGGAAACCAACTTCCGAATAGATCTTATCCCAGATACCTAGCCCATTTTGATTCCTCCTTACAGAATGGCTCCAGCCGAGCTTAAGGAATTGAAAGAGCAGTTGAAAGACCTTCTAAATAAGGGCTTCATCAGTCCTAGTATCTCTCCATGGGGTGCATGTGTTGTTCGTGAAAAAGAAAGTTAGTTCTATCAGAATGTGCATTGATTATCGACAGTTGAACGAAGTCACAATAAGAATAAGTATCCCATACCCAGGATTGATGACTTGTTCGACCAACTTCAGCGTGCTAGTTACTTTTATCAGATAGATCTCAGATCCGGCTATCATTAGCTCAGAGTCAGAATAGTGACATTTCGAAGACAACTTTTAGAACTCAATATGGTCATTATGAATTTGTAGTTATGTCTTTTGGACTAACAAATGCTCCTGCAGCTTTCATAGACTTAATGAACAGGGTGTTCAAACAATATTTGAACTTTTTTTATTGTCTTTATTGATGATATCCTCATTTATTCTCGGAGTGAGGAGGAGCATGCAACTCATCTGAGAGTTGTTCTTCAAACTCTCAAACATCACCAGCTATTCGCTAAGTTCAACAAATGTGAATTCTGGTTACAGTTTGTTGCTTTCCTTGGTCATGTGGTATCCAGCAAAGGGATTCGAGTGGATTCTATGAAATTGGAGGCAGTACAACAGTGACCCAGATCCACCTCCCCAACAGACATCAGAAGTTTCTTGGGTTTGGTCGGGTATTACAAGAGATTTGTTGAAGGATTTTCATCCATAGCTTCCCTATTTACCAAGTTGACTCAGAAGAATGTCAAATTTCAGTGGTCAGATGAGTGTGAGAAATGTTTCTTAGAACTGAAGACTAGGTTGACTACAGCTCCGGCCTTGTCTCTACCAGATGGTTCAGACGGTTATGTGATTTATTATGATGCATCCAAGGTTGTGTGATGATGCAGCGAGGTAAGGTCATAGCTTCTTCTAGACAGCTTAAGGTCTATGAGAAGAACCACCCGACTCATTACCTCGAACTTGCAGCCGTGGTATTTACCCTAAAGATTTGGAGAAACTATTGTATGGTGTTCATGTTGATGTTTTAACAAATCATAAGATCCTCAAGTATGTGTTCACCCAAAAAGAGTTGATTCTTCATCAGAAGAGATGGCTTGAACTCCTCAAGGACTATGACATGAATGTGCTTTACCATCCGAGTAAGGCCAATGTAGTGGCTAATGCTCTCAGCAGGCCGTCTATGAGTAGTGTAGCACATGTTGAGGAAGAAAGAAAAGAGTTAGCCAAAGATGTTCACCGACTTGCTCGCTTAGGAATTTGCCTTACAGACACATCACATAGTGGGGTGATAGTTTAGAATGGATCAGAATCTTCATTGATAGCAGAGGTTAAGGAAAAATAGGATAGTGATCCTATATTACTTCAGTTGAAAGGTGCAATTCATCAGCAGAAAGTTGAGGTTTTCTCCCAAGGGGGATATGGTGTACTTCGTTACTAGGGTCGCTTATGTGTTCCTCATGTGGGTGAGTTGAAGCAGCAAATCCTTACAGAAGCTCATAACTAAAGGTATTCCATTCATCCAGGTAACACTAAGATGTACCATGATCTACGGGAAGTCTTTTGGTGGAACAACATGAAGAGGGACATAGCTGGCTTTGTGGCTAAGTGTCTTAGTTGTCAACAGGTGAAGATAGAACATCAGAAACCAGGAGGTATGACTCAGGAGATTAACATTCCTACATGGAAGTGGGAAATGATAAATATGGATTTCATTAATCGAAGACATCATGACTCCATTTGGGTGATAGTGGACAGAGTTACTAAGTCCGCTCACTTCTTTGTTCTCAAGACTACAGATTCAACGAAGGACTACGCCAAACTCTACATCCATGAGATAAAGTTGCATGGGTTACCTTGTCTATCATCTCAGATAGAGGTCCTCAATTTACCTCTCATTTCTGGAAATCATTTTAGAAATGTTTTGGTACCCAGGTAAATCTCAGTACAACATTTCATCCATAGACAGATGGTCAGGCAGAGCGTGCCATTCAGACCTTAGAGGATATATTGAGATATTGCGTGATCGATTTCAAGGGTGGTTGGGATGACCACCTACCTCTCATAGAGTTTGCCTATAATAATAGCTTTCATTCCAGTATTTAGATGGCCCCGTATGAGGCACTATAGGGGCGTAGATGCAGGTCCCCGATTGGTTGGCTTGAAGTAGGTGAAGCAGCCTTGATAGGGCCAAATTCGGTTCATGAAGCTATGGAAAAGGTTCAGCACATCAGGGATAGACTTAAGACAACTCAGAGTCATCATAAGCCCTATGCAGATGTGAGGAAAAGGGACTTAGAGCTTGAAATCGATGATTGGGTCTTTCTAAAGGTGTCACCTATGAAGGGGGCGATGAGATTTGGCAAGAAAGGGAAGCTTAGTCACAGGTATGCAGGTCCTTACAAAATCTTGAAAAGGGTTGGTAATGTGGCTTATGAGTTACAGTTGACAGCAGAGCTAGCAACGGTTCATCCAGTCTTTCACAATTCCTTGTTGAAGAAGTGTGTGTGATTCGGCATCAATAGTACCATTAGAGAGTGTGGTTGTGAAAGATAGACTCACTTATGAAGAGGTGCCAATACAGACTCTTGACCGACAGTTTCATAGATTGAGAAATAAAGAGGTCACTTCAGTGAAGGTTTTGTGGAGGAGTCAGTCCGTAGAGGGAGCTACTTGGAAAGTAGAAGCAACCATGAAGTCCAAGTATCCTCACCTCTTTCCTTCCGATTCTGTTTTAGCTTGAGGTAATAGTTCCTCTCCAGTCTTTCAGTTTACACTTGCGTAAATTCAGTCTCAGCATCTTGTTCCCTCAGTTATTCTTGTATTTCAGCATATTTGCATGTTCTTGGAACTCAGTTCAGTTAGATATCAGTTTCTAGTACTTAGTGGTAGAGATAATGTAACACCCCAGATTTGAGAAAGACTAAAATGCAAAAAAAAAATCAGAACTTGCAGGTGCCATAGACCGAGTCCAAACTACGGCCCGTGGTTTTGGCCACGAATCGTAGGTATGGTCTGTGGTTGGCCACCCAGGACCCCAGGAAAAATCATGACCAACAGTAGGACCTATGGACCGTAGGTGGTACCACGGTCCGTGGTCCATGGTCCGTGGATCGTGATCCCCATAACCAAGTCTCAGACGCCAACCGATGCTCTGCCAGGACGAACCGTCGATTAGTCCATGGTCCGTCGGTTAGGGGTCGTCGATGGTCTCATCAGCTATTAAGTCAGGGTCAATTTGTTTTTTCCCCTATGCATTGGACATTTAAACATCGTTTTACGCCTAAACTACGTCATTTTACTCAATTTATGCCTAATAATCTAGTCAGAACCTAACCAAAACCTTTATTCACCTAAATTCATTGAAATTAGAGCCAAAAAGATGAATAAAGTTAACCAGCCTCTCAAGAACAAGCAGAAGGTTTTCTTCAAGTTTCAGCCCCGAAATCGAAGGATTTCTTCGTAGATTTTGTCACCAGGTATGTGGGATTTCACTAGTAGGTTGCTTTCATCCACTAGGTCCCTAGAATTCAGTCAGTTCCTTGATTATCCATATGTTGTTTAGACCTAGGGTTTCTAAATCCTTGGATATTTGTTGTGATTTAGTTGTTGTAGTATCCTAAATCGAAATAGTATGTTTTCTTGGGACTTTGTATAATTCCTTGTATAAAACTAAGAACCCTAGTTTGTGTAGATTCTCTTAGTTCATGCATTACACTTGCTAGGTCAGTTAAATAGATAATCATGCTTTAGATTTCGAATGTCACATATCAGTATATAAATGTTGCATTTTCAGTTAGCATGTCAGTATTTTGAGCTACTTAGTATTTTAGTTATATTTCAATCATATACATATTCAGTTGGGAGTAGAATTAGCATCGAGTTGAACTAGGTTCAGTGTACACTCATAGTCACAGAACTACGTGCCCCAGAGGATTATAAGTCCCCTCTATTTGGCATCAGATTTAGTGATCATGGCAGTCATGCCTTTATACCTCTGGCAAGGTATATCGGGTCCTCTCGATGCGGTGTATACATCGTACTCCAGTTGAGCTTGCATGGTTTTATATCAGTTAATAGTAGCTCCCACAGTCAAACTCTTAAAGTGTTTGACCAGGTTTTAAGTACATACTTCAGTATTCAGTTCAGCATGTTATTTTCATGATTAGAACTTGATCATTGCGTTCAGTTTAGCTTTTCAGTTATGTTTCAGTACTGACATTCTAATTCAGTTATGTCATTGTTCAATTATACTTTGTTTCGCTTTTGTATATAGATTTGTTCAGCTTAGTATCTATATCATGCATGCTCAATACATTCCAAGTATTGGCGCATACTCTGCGTTACATCTTTTCATGATGTAGGTTTAGGTACTCAGCATTCATACCACGCTTAGATCGATTCTCGGTCAGCATTCAGCAGCGTTAGTGGTGAGTCCTCATATTCCGAGGACAATAGACATGCATTCATTTTAGTCTTTCAATTTCAGTTTCAGTTTTGTTAGAGTTACCTAGGGGGAATATCCTAGCAACTCAACTCAATTAGAGGCTTTTCAGACAAAGTAGTAGAATCAGCTTCAATTGTGAGTTTTCAGTTGTTATCAAATTCTTAATATGGTTTACACATTCAAACTAGTTGGGTATTCCCCATTTTTCAAGTTACTTATTGTTTTAGCTTCCGGATAGTATTGTTTTATAAGTTATCTTCAGTATGCTTATGATATGCCAGACACGGGGTTAGCTTTGGGTCACTCGTGATCCTAGGTCCCGACTTACGTCAAGGGGTAGCCTCGAGTCGTGACATATTATAACAATCGTTGTTGCCTCATGCTCCACCCTCCCTAGAGTTGCATACAGATAGGCCTTTCCGCCTCTACCTTGAGCATCAATCATGTCTCTAAACCTGCCTCCCCAGGGTCCACGCCATGTTTCATGATAACCACCTCACCGTTACTTTCCTTGGGCACCGCCTGTCATGCCCCAAGCATACCCCTGGACGTGACTGCACTCGAGAACCATGGTTGGCAATGAGTGAACCCTTGGCCTGGCTAAATACCCAGCGGAAGACTTACTCAATAATAGAAATCTCAATACAAGCTCAACTCATAAGATATCATAAAAAAAATAGTTTACTCAGTACTCAAATAAGCATAAGTGTTCACCTCACAGTTTTTAAAACATCAACAAGGGAATGAGAAAAAAAAGACTCTTCAACTACTATAGTCTATCTATGAAGCCTTTAAATGACAAAGATGGAAGTCGGGATAAGACCCACGACATCCTAACAAAACTGAACAGTAAATGGAATCCTCCGAAAGCGAGGAGGATCACCAAAGCTAACTCAAACTGCAAGTGGTATCAATGAAGCGCTTGTTGATGATCCTGGTTACCTGTATCTGCATTATGAAAGATGCGGGCCAAATAACATTAGTACATGGAATGTACGAGCATGCAAGAGAAATTCTAAAGCACAGACATAAGCTTGAACTAATAAAAGGAAGAACATACTCAGCTCATCTCAACTCAACTCAACTCAAGGATACTCAAA
>NW_006239291.1:440241-440761 GCF_000226075.1 Solanum tuberosum | reverse complement strand
TCAGTTCAATATAAAAGCAACAATAAAGATGCATTATAAAGAAAGGTTTTAAAAAGGTAGATAATAACTCAATGTATTTTAAAAAAAAACTCTTTTACCATTATTTAGGTGATTTTCTATCTGACAACCATCACAATGAGTTATATGATGATACAGCATCTCGCCTATGCTACCAGAACTGTCCTATACCTTATCGGAGTAGAAGACATCCTCAACTATGTGGATCCACTAAGCTATGGTTAAGAAGCAACAAGGAATCATCTAAAAAATATGATCCTTTTACCCATGTTGGCATACATGGTTTGTGAGGACTTTGAGTTGTCTGAACTCGTCCCCATATCGGTGCTCAATACTGCTCCTAATAATATAACTCATACTCATATGTTTAAAAACATTTCCTCATCCTCAAACTTTGAGATTATTACTCAAAAGGGTTCTCTTAAAAGAGATAGTGCTCAACACTCCTCGTAAACTCATTTGGAAATCAAAGTTTCCTCTCATTTTAAATGTAAAACATTTA
>NW_006239291.1:425520-440091 GCF_000226075.1 Solanum tuberosum | reverse complement strand
ATTTGAGGGAACTCACACGGAAAGAAGGTCGGAAGGGTAGGGGACCTGCGACCCTGGTGCACTGAGTAGCGCGGGGCACCAGCCCCTAAACTACAGAAGGTGGTTTGGGGTGCACTAAGTAGCACAGCGCCCCACCCCTATACCCAGAATTTTGATGAATTTGTTTGCTTCAATTTCATGTCTAACTCCCCTAGACTCGAACGATTTCCCTCAAACTCTTTTGGATTCTTAGATCCAACATAATTACAACGAAATCCACTCTAAATTACTCAAGAACAATACTCAAACACAAGATCCTCATCACAAGAACTTAACGAAACCTCATACTTAAGAATGAAACACAAACTTCAAGAAAATCATCAAGAACTCATCAAGAACTCAATATACCCAATCCTATGGTTAAATTCATAAAAGAAACTCATGATTGACATGTGGGTGAACAAACCTATCCCTATGAAAACTTAGATACCTCGTTAGGATCAAACTGTTGGCGAAATCCATCGACGATTGCAAGAAAATCTTGAACGCTTGAATCTTTTCTCCCTTTTTCTCTTCTTGAACTTCTCTCTAAAACCCTAAGCGTGTTTTAGAATTGAGAAAACTGATCTAAATCGGTTTGGACCCCTACAAATATTAATAAAATGAGTTAGGTAAGGAAAAAACAAAATATCCCTCCTTAAGTCGGATGAATTTCCTTAATCAGACAGGTTGAACTCAAATGGTCATATCTCCCTCATCCGAACTTGAAATTTAGCAAACTCGACGGCGTTGAAAAGAGGATTCAACGATCTTTCATTTGATACCTTATGGGCCACCTAACTCATCTTGTACCGAAAGTCATAATCATTTGAAGTTGACCTAAAACTCACAATTGAAGTCTAACTTGCAGAAATTTCAAATTAGCTCTTTCCAATTTAGTCCTTGCTACAATTAGCTCTTTCTAAGACCGAGGTGTTACACCGCCTCTAGATGGGATTGCTACCACTAGCCTGGCTACGTGTGGATCAGGTGCAATCATCTCATGTCGGGGACAATCTCTAGACCAATGATAAAGCTCATCAGAGCCATAACAACCCTGTGACTTAGAGCGTCAAATAATGGGTATAAGGGTAGAAACGAAATAATAATAAGCAATTTAACACAATTAACAAGAGAATTAAGAAGAACCAAAACATAAATATACATAAATCCAAAAGATCCCTCCAAGAACATGGAAGTCACGAGTACTAAGCTACTAAATAAAAAGATTACAAGTCCCAAAAGTGGACGAAAACAATAGACTTATCTCAAAAAAGAAAAGACTAGTTAAAAAAAACATATGGAGACAAGTAAGATTCAGAATTCCATGTGGTCACCCTCGCCTCCGAATACAGCAATTGTTAGCTCAAACTCAAGGTTGATAGCTGGTCTCCATACATGCATCACAAAATAGATGAGTAGTGTAACATGAGTACCAAGTTAGGCTAGTGGGGTAAGGAAAAAAAATAGCCCTCCTTAATTTGGATGAATTTCCTTAATCAGACAAGTTGAATTCAAATGGACATATCTCCCTCATCCGGACTCAAAATTTAGCAAACTTGGTGGCATTTGAAAGAGGATTTTACGATCTTTCATTTTATACCTTATGGGTCACCTAACTCATCTTGTACTAAAAGTTATAATTATTTGAAGTTGATCTAAAACTCACAATTGAAGTCTAATTTGCAGAAATTTCAAATTAGCTCTTTCCAATTTAGTCCTTTCTAAAATTAACTTTTTCTAAGACCGGCGTGTTACACCGCCTCTAGCTGGGGTTTATGCCACTAGCCTAGCTAGGTGTGGATCAGGTGCAATCATCCCACGTCGGGGACAATCTCTAGACCAATGATAAAGCTCACTAGAGCCATAGCAACCATGTGACTCAGAACGTCAAATAATTGGTATAAGGGTAGAAACGAAATAAGAATAAGCAATTTAATAAAATTAACAAGAGAAATAGAGGAACCAAAACATAAATATACATAGATCCAAAAGATCCCTCTGAGAACTTGGAAGTTACGAGTACAAAGCTACTAAATAAAAAGATTACATGTCCCAAAAGTGGACGAAAACAATAGACTTATCTCAAAATACAAAAGACTAGTTAAAAAATACATATGGAGACAAGTAAGATTCAGAATTCCATGTGGTCACCCTCGCCTCCGAATACAGCAATTGTTGGCTCAAGCTCAAGGTTGATAGCTGGTCTCCATACATGCATCACAAAATAGATGAGTAGTGTAACATGAGTACCAAGTTAGGCTAGTGGAATATGGAAAAAAACAAAATACCCCTCATTAATTTGGATGAATTTCCTTAATCAAATATGTTGAACTCAAATGGGCATATCTCCGTCATCCAAACTCAAAATTTAGCAAACTCGGTGGCGTTGGAAAGAGGATTCAACTATCTTTCATTTGATACCTTATGGGCCACCTAACTCATCCTGTACTGAAAGTTATAATCATTTGAAGTTGCCTTAAACTTACAATTGAAATCTACCTTGCAGAAATTTCAAATTAACTCTTTCCAATTTAGACCTTTCTAAAATTAGCTCTTGCTAAGACCGAGGTGTTGCACCTCCTCTAGTTGGGGTTGCTGCCACTAGCCTAGCTAGATGTGGATCAGGCGCAATCATCCCATGTTGGGGACAATCTCTAGACCAATGTTAAAGCTCACTAGAGCCATAGCAACCCTGTGACTCAGAACGTCAAATAATGGGTATAAGGGTAGAAACGAAATAAGAATAAGCAATTTAATAAAATTAACAAGAGAAAGAGAGGAACCAAAACATAAATATACATAGATCCAAAAGATCCCTCTGAGAACTTGGAAGTTACGAGTACAAAGCTACTAAATAAAAAGATTACATGTCCCAAAAGTGGACGAAAACAATAGACTTATCTCAAAATACAAAAGACTAGTTAAAAAATGCATATGGAGACAAGTAAGATTCAGAATTCTATGTGGTCACCCTTGCCTCCGAATACATCAATTGTTGGCTCAAACTCAAGGTTGATAGTTGGTGTCCAGACCTGTATCACGAAATAGGTGCATAGTGTAACATGAGTACCAAGTTACGCTAGTGGAGTATGGAAAAAAACTAAATACCCCTCATTAATTCGGATGAATTTCCTTAATCAGATAGGTTGAACTCAAATGGGCATATCTCCGTCATCCAAACTCAAAATTTAGCAAACTCGGTGGCGTTGGAAAGAGGATTCAACTATCTTTCATTTGATACCTTATGGGCCACCTAACTCATCCTGTACTGAAAGTTATAATCATTTGAAGTTACCTTAAACTTACAATTGAAATCTACCTTGCAGAAATTTCAAATTAACTCTTTCCAATTTAGACCTTTCTAAAATTAGCTCTTGCTAAGACCGAGGTGTTGCACCTCCTCTAGTTGGGGTTGCTGCCACTAGCCTAGCTAGGTGTGGATCAGGCGCAATCATCCCATGTTGGGGACAATCTCTAGACCAATGTTAAAGCTCACTAGAGCCATAGCAACCCTGTGACTCAGAACGTCAAATAATGGGTATAAGGGTAGAAACGAAATAAGAATAAGCAATTTAACAGAATTAACAAGAGAAATAAGAGATACCAAAACATAAATACATAAATCCAAAAGATCCCTCCAAGAACTTGGAAGTCACGAGTATAAAGCTACTAAATAAGAAGATTACAAGTCTTAAAAGTGGATGAAAACAATAGACATATCTCAAAATACAAAAGACTAGTTAAAAAATACATATGGAGACAAGTAAGATTCAGAATTCTATGTGGTCACCCTTGCCTCCGAATACATCAATTGTTGGCTCAAACTCAAGGTTGATAGTTGGTGTCCAGACCTGCATCACGAAATAGATGCATAGTGTAACATGAGTACCAAAACAATATATAATCAGTAGGCATCAATAGCCCAACTAAGCAAGAAATGTAAAGTCAATATGAAAAGCAGTAATTAAAACACAAAAGTGGTCAAAAATTGGAAATCTAATATAAATGCACATGAGTGTAGAAAAGAACTGATATGAAGTAATTAGAGAACTAAAACCTTACAAGACCCATAAACCTAGAATACACACTCATGTGCAAGTTTAAATAAGAATCTGAATGGACCCCAAAAGCCTGATGGGTACATAGAATTGCTATATCTACTAAGAACTGAACGCGCTAAGTCAAGAGCCGGAGAGTGTGTAGCCTGAACCTTGAACCACAGATGGCCTCTAAAAGTAACCAATAAGATCATCAAAACCCAAAGGGTACGTAGCCCAAACCTCGAACCATAGATAGTACTCCAAAAGAACCAAAGAGTGGGTAGCCCACCCAACGACCTATGGATAGGCTTCTAAAAGTAACAAATATTATCAAGCCGATAGGTATCAACTACCTAGAGGTCAAAGAGCCTGAATCATGGACTGCGGCAGAAGATCAAGGACTAGACCTTAAATCTATGACTATAATAGCGTGTTGAAAAATACCATGCCTAATTATCATCATGGCACCACTGTGGAACGACGTCCATACCAAGGTAACCATTACCATACTCCCAACTCGAATTGAATTGAATCCCAAACCATCGAACAAAGCCTGATGTGCAACCGTATATCACTAGGGCGGTAGAAAAGGGACTTATGGATCAAGGGACATTGGAGTTGAGTTATCACCTAATCTAAGGTTCATTTTACCAGACCCAAGTCTGCTACATCATTCCAAAAGGAGATAAGTTATCCAAAATGATGTCAAAGCAAAACATAGGCCTATAAAATCTAAAATTAGCAAGCCTAAGGCAAGCACTAGTCAATACCGAGACTAAGGCCAAACATGTTTCCAACAATATTCAAAACAAGCTCAACACATACCATAAGGAAAGGATGATCGAAATAAAGGAAACCAACTTGCCAATAAGTCCTGAAATAAACTTGAAATGTGATTTCTAAGTAATTAAGCATGATCTACTATGTACCCAACCCAGTCACACAAATCAACATGTATTTATATTCTCAAGCTCAATCTAAAAATCAAAACTTCGTAGCCTTTCTCAAAGTAGACTATTCCCATTTATAATTCACATTTTTAGATTATTATTTTCCCTTCTATATGGCCACTAAACGTTGCCACACAATTGAAAATAAGATCACAACATCAACACGATCATTCAGACACCAAAAACACATTAATCGAAGATGAACCAAAATTCAAGTCAAAATAGGAATGTAGGACTCGCACTGAAATTCTCAGATTTGACTCTGTCAAATGGTCCAGTTAAGCTCTTCAAACTTGTGTCCGGAAATTGAACATAATTTGGGGCTAAGAAAGTAGTGAATCAACGACATACATGTAAATAGAAAATTAAGTTTAAAGAAAAGGTTGGGATGCCCATTCGGGATATAATTTACCTCAAATGAGAGGTCCCCGACAATCCCCAATCACTCTAACGCGAACCCACTAGCTTTCTGGACACTCATGATTTGAATTCACCCGATGTGGAGATTTGTAGTTCAAGATATGAAATTCTGAACTTTGAAGAAAAAGATGATCGCAGGTTAGCCTTCTAAAGGCCAGACATGTTACTTCTTCGCGAATGCGAGCTTCAGGGCATTGATCGTAGACCACTATTCAAATGACCAATGTGATCACAAAGGTCAACTCCCGCGACCGCGAAGACCAAACACGCTCAATACATGTCAACTACTTTATGCGATCACAGAGAGGTCCACACGAATGACATGACCAAGTGCAGTAACCCTTTGTAAATGAAAAATTGGGTCTCACATTCAAGCTTCATTGTAAGTCAAATTCCAAAGTACTTATAAATCAAACTCGACGTACCAAAGCTAATGAAACCCTCAAAATTGCATTTGGACAGTCTTTCTGAACTTTTGATCGAAGTCAACCGTTCAAGTTTCAAAAGCTCCAAAACATGGAAAGCTACATAGAATTTATACAAACAACCAAGTGACCAAACTATCAGTCTCAGGAAGTCATAAGTTACTTGGGATCACTATAAGAATGCTCTAAATGATGAAAAAAGGCAATAACACATAAATAACCTAAAGGATCATTATATAATCTTCTCTCTTCCATCTCTTTTGAGCGGGGGAGATTCCAAATAAACCATTATCTTATCCCTCCCTCACCTCTACTCGCCCACTGTCTCCAACAAAGAAATTACCATGCTCAGCCCTTCTCCTTCATCTCTCTCTTATCCCAACCTATCTCCTATAAAACCACCAAAAATGGAGTGTTTCTCTCCTAAAATGAGTTTACATTTCTCCCTTTTCCATCTCTCTTCCTTGTTATCTCTTTATTTCATTCCTCTCGTATAAAACCATCGGCAATGACACTTCACATTCATACTATTTACAAAGATTGAGAAGTGATGATAAAAATTAGCAACAACCAGGAAATGAGGATGAAGTAACCAGAAACTGCGATGATCTTCAAGATTCTATGTGAATACTATAACACCTCAGAAATCAGACTTAGAAATTAAAGTAGAAAAATACCAGAAAATAGTGAACGACGGCAGGGTTCACAGATCGTGAAAGGAACCACGGTTTGTCGACATGCCTGTGGTTCACACTCTCCCAGTAATGGTGGACTACGGGACCCTTCACGGGCCATGGACTGCCATACGGAACGTAGGAAGACCCGTGGGAGTCAAGCAGAACCCACCAAGCTCAGGCGCCAAACCATGGAGCCCTCCACGGGCCATGGTCTTGACGACGGGCCGTGGTGGGGCCCGTGGTTGGACCACCCATAAACCTGTAGTCACTGGCCCAGGAACCATGACATGTACGATGAACCATGGTCCTAGTGATGGTCCGTAGTTGCGTCTGTTGTCCAGCTCTGTCATATTTTAAGTGGGGTCATTTTGATCATTTTCCCTATGTGTTAGACCCTAAACTACGTCGTTTAACCCCTAAACTACGTAGTTATGGTCAGTTTAAGCCTGGTAACTTAATCAGACCTTTCCCTTATCGATCATTCTCCAAAAAAAATCACCAAACCTAGACCAAAAAGAGAAGAGACAATCGACCAAGCTCTCTCTAAGAACACAGCAAGTTTTCTTCAGTTCCAGCCCCGAAATCAAAAGATTTCTCCGTGAATTTTGTCACCAAGTATGTGGGATTTCACTAGTGGATTCCTTTCTTCCACTAAGTCCCTAGAATTCAGTCATATTCTTTATTTTCTATATCATGTTTAGACCTAGGGTTTCTACGACCTTGCAAAATTATTGTGAATTAGCTGTTATAGTATTCTTAATAAGATTATCATGTTTTCGTGAAATCGTTGTTTAGTTCTTTGCATGAAATTCAGAACCCTAGTTATGTAGATTATCTTAGTTTATGAACTACACTTGCTAGGTCAGTTAAAAAGATATATATGCCTCAGATTTTGAATGTATCATTGTCAATATTTAAATGTTGCATTATCAGTTTGCATGTCAGAAAATTGAGCTATCCAGTATATCTCAGTTATGTTATATTGTTCACATTCCTAGTGGAAGTAGGCTTAACACCGAGTTGGACTAGGGTTCAGCGTACCCATATAGTCCTAGAACTACGTGCCGCCATAGAAGTATAATTCCCCTCTAATGGGCAACAAATTTAATGATCACGCCAGTTATCCCTTTATACCCCTGGCAAGGTATATTGGGTCCTATTTGTCACACCCAGGGGTACACCCTAGATGTAACATGGCGTACTTAACACCGAAAGGGTTTCATACAAGCCCTTAGCATATCATAACATTAGATAATAGAAAAGTATGGAAATTTTAAAAGTTATCCATACAATCGAAGTCTTTTACAAAAGAAAGAGGAAGTCTATAACTCTTTGTCTCAAACCATCTAATACAACTTTGAATAACTCTTGGGACATAGCGCATACAATAGTCTCAAAACATAAAGAAAAGACATAAAGGGAAAGGTGATCAAATCCGAGATGCAATGAGGACTCACCAAATCATCAACTCCTTGCACTTCTAGAAACATATCTTCAAGAAAGGAACTTAATGTCGTCAAGCCCTACATTTGGTAAGAATGTAGGCAAGAGTATGTGTTAGTACAGAAGTACTAAATATGATAGCTAGCATAACATAAGGGTTAGTCATTATAAGACATAATCCATAAGAATAAGAGACACTTCATAATCATAAGCACAATCTCCAACATAGACATAATGAATGCATTAATCATCATAAAGCATAGCACATATACATAGGGCCTGGATTAGTAGAAGGGCCTACTAGAGCCAAACTTTATGGAACGACTTAGAAAATGAAGAAATGAGATTTCCTAAACATACAATAGCCTCCAATTCATAAATGTGGCGCGCTTCACATTTATGAACGAGTCTCTACTAGACGTTGTTTGAGACAATCCTACAACCATTCTAAACCTTGTGCTCTGATTAGCAAGTTTCTCATGACCCAGGGGTATACCCTAGATGTAACATAGTGTACTCATACATGCCCTTAGCATATCATAACATAAGATAATAGAAAAGTATGTAAATTTTAAAAACATTATCCATACAATCAAAGTCTTATATAAAAGCAAGCGGAAGTCTATAATTCTTTGTCTCAAACCATCAAATACAACCGTGAATAACTCTTGGGACATAGCCCATACAATAGTCTCAAAACATAAAGAAAAGACATAAAGGGAAAGGTGATCAAATCCTCGATGCTATGAGGACACACCAAATCTTCAACTCCTTGCACTTCTAGAAACCTATCCTCAAGAAAGGAACTTAATGTCGCCAAGCCCTACATTTGGTAAGAATGTAGGCAAGAGTATGTGTTAGAACAAAAGTACTAAATATGATAGCTATCATAACATCATAAGAGCATAACATAAGGGTTAATCAATATAAGACATAATCCATAAGAATAAGAGACACCTCATAATCATAAGCACAATCTCCAACATAGACATAATGTAAGCATTAATCATCATAAAGCATAGCCCATATACATAGTCAATAATTAAACCTTCATATCATAAGAAACCACTTCATACGTAACTTTCATGTATACTAGTGCAATGCATGGATAGGATCCCATAATCCCATAGGTGCTAAGTATCCCTTTTGGTCATCATGATCATACTTACCATCTTAGGATCTCATCCTTAGCTTAATTCTCATAACCAAGGGAATCTCTCACCTTTAGTCAATCATAACATAACAAGGAAGGCAACTATAGCACAATCTTATCTAAGCATACATCACAAAAGAGAAACACTTCATGAGTCACATCAAGGCAAGCTTGTGCCATGCATGAACAAGACCACATAATCCTACCCATGATAAGCTAGACACTTTAGGTTCTTCATTCATGTTTATCATCTCTTAGCCTCATAGACAAGGGGAATCACCTCTAGTCAAGCATGTGTTGGAGGGTCCCATCAAGCTACAATACAAACTAGTCACGCTCATGTTCATAAATGCAAGGGGAATCACCTCAAGGCATACTTTTTAGCTCATCCTAACTAAATCATATGTATTTGCCTCCATGTTCATTTTAAGGTGTAATGTAGGTAATCGCCTCCACATCATCACAAAAGGATCATAGGTAATCGCCTCCATAATCAACATAAAGGCTAATGGGTAATCACATCTTGCCTTGGGAGTCATACATAGATAAAGGGTAATCACCTCACACTCCCCATATCATGACATGGGTAATCACCTCATGTTTAACTAATTAAGAATAAGGGAACTCACCTCCCATTCCTATCATATAAAAGTCTTCTAGGGGAATCACCACAACCTTATCCTATTTCGTAGTCCTAGGACTTAGATTCATTTTGGGTGAGAATGGACTTTCAACCTAGAATCATTCTATGTGAGAGAGAGCCTTTCATGTCATATCAAATTCATGCATAATATCATATCTAGAATTCTACATTAGACATGGATATCATCATAACTCAAGTGATTCTATCACTTCATACATTCAAGCATTCATTAGGTAGATTAGGTGAGTATAAGCCTTTTACCACATTTCTACCAATTAGACTTCTATTCTCATATAGACATTACTCTCAAAGCCTTAACATACATAATTCATCACATTGGCTTTACTCTCAAAACCCTAGTGATCAACATTCATGACTACAAGCCTTACAATCAAATCTTTACTTCTTAAAATCATTATTCATACCTAGATTTCAAGGCGTTCTAACCACATTCCTTATTATATAGTGATTCAAGGCGTAATTCATCATAAAGGTTCCAACTTCAAGCTTTGCTGGTCATGATCAATCTATATACTATAATCTAATTCAATTCATGTCTACTTTCTTTTAATCTTGAACAATTACTATAGACATCATCAATTTTAGAAGATCATCTCTAAGTCTTCAATTTCACCTTTCATGGCATAAACCCATATAACTTCAATTTTATCAATTAACTAGGGTTAGCCATGGAAAACATATAATATATTCATAATAACATAATTCAATACTAAATCAATCATAAAGAATTACTATCCACTCAACTGGAATCATACTCAACACTACCTTAATATAGGAAGAAACCCTAGCTAGAATTGGTTCATCTTCACAATTGGGGGAATTTTAAGGGGCTCCATGGATGGAAGAATCCAAGGATGAATAATCTATCATACCTTGATTATAAAGCCCTCATAATTCTTGCAACAATGGAAGAATTTTGACCTAAAATTGCTTCTCGTCTTCTTCTTCTACTTCCCTTTCTAGAGTGAGAATTTCTTAGAGGGAATTGGTTCATTGGTGAATCTAAAATAATGATTTAGTTGACTTAGTTTAGGGGTCTAATAGGTTTATATAGGTGGTCTAATTACTAATAAAATGACCCTACCTAATAACTAATTAGTTCTAGAACCTTCCCTCAACCCCTAACTTAAAAACAAAAACTGCCCCAACCTACAAGACCCCGACCCACGGACCGTAGGTGGGTCTACGGACCGTGTTGGTCCTTTGTGGGTGGAGTACTAGAGCCTGGTTTGAAGTCTTGACCCACGAACCTCCCCCACGGGGAGTGAGTGGACCCACGAGGCGTGAGTCCCCATAGTGGGTCACTGCCTTGTGGGCAGATTTTAGGGACTGTTTTGGGGTCCTCCTCAAGGACCCCTTTGGTTGGTCCTTGGAGAGTCGTACCTTGACGTTTAACTCCTAAACCCCTCATTCTTAGTACGGGAAGTCAATTCTACAACTCTAATCCACACGTAAAACTCTAGAACCCTTAAGTTAGGCTCTATTTAAGTCTACAAATTTTCGGAATGTTACAATATCTCCCCCTTGGAATCATTCGTCCTCGAATGACGTTTCTAAACACCTCTTAAAGGAAACGACTCTAGACTAGAAGCTCATCATGCACACAACTCATCTAAATGCATACAAACAAAGGAGGAACTTCATCTCCAAGCTAAACATACTCAATGCAACACAAGGAAGTAGGAACTACATCTAACAGCATATAATGCAAGAAATTGTCATAACTAGTCATGTTCAAGGAGGAACTACCCTCTCCTAGTCATAACATGTTCAACATACTCTCATGGATCTCATATGCAATTTTACTATCAAAAAGCATTTATTTAAAGAGGAATCTCTCAACTCCAAACTAAAGCATGCTCATATATTCATCTCATGAAGTCAAATAGGCAACTCATACTCAATGCACTATAACATGAGGAACTAAATCATTTAAACTCATTTTCTTTTAGATCACAAGCTTTCATGAACATGCATCATATAAGGAAATCATGGGAACACATAAACACACAATAACATTGCTAGCTAGGCACACCATCTCCCCCATGGGAGTAAGCCTATACAAACTCTTCTAAACATCTTTTATCCCATAAAGGCAACAATGAAGATCATTCATACTAAAGACAATATCAAAGTCTATCATATCAAGTCACAAAAGACCAAACAATACCAGAATCTAATAAAGCATGAAACACATACCGGTAGTCACATAAGGAGGACACTCTTGTCCACCCCAAGCTTGGAGAGCATAGAGCCTATTTTTGCCTTGGAGTACTAGCACCTAAACCAATTGGACCGAATGAAGGGTAGGGTTGAGACCTACGACGACTATCTCCCTCATTTCTAGCAACCTTAGGGCAATGCTTTATCTTGTGGCATAACTCACCACACCCAAAACAAACATTAGAACCCGATAAACATTCACCCTCATGCCTTCTATCACACTTACTACATCCCAGCAATCAAATTTCACTACTATCATCTTGAGACTTAGGGTTAGATACCCTCTTTTGGTTGAACTTAGGAGGGGTTGAGGGCCCTTGCCCGGGGAACTTTTGTCTAAACCTAGGGTGACCATGTCCATCGAACTCATCATCAAAGGACTTATCATCATCCAATATATACCTCTTTTTCTCCTTAGATTCTTCCTTGAGTTTTGACTCCTCAATTTGTTGGGCGAAAACCATAAGACGTGAGATATCCATATCATCAATAAGCATTGTCGTACCGCATTCTTTTTCTACTAAGTCGAACACTCCCATCATGAAGTGATTCATCCTAGCCCTTGAATCCTCCACTAAAGTTGGAGCATACTTGGAGAGTTGAGTAAACTTTAGAGAATACTCTTCAACACTCATACCACATTGCTTAAGGTTAATGAACTCTTGCATTATTGCCTCCCTCAACTCTAGGAGAAAAAACATATCAAGGAACGCATCCTTAAACACCTTCACTCTATGGGACCTACTTCTACCGGTCTACTCTCCTTCCATTGACCATACCATATTTGTGCTACCCCTCTGAATTTGTAAGCGGCTAACTCCGCTTTCTCTACCAAAGTCACCCCCTTGATATCAAGAATTTTATAAACCCCATCTATAAACTCCTTAGGGTCCTCTTCCACTTTGGAGCCATAGAACTCCGGGGGTTTCATCTAAATAAACTCCCTCACTCTTAAAGCCGCAAAATTCACATTAAGGTTCACCGGAGCTACAACATCTCTATTGGCTTGCGCCGTCATGGTTTGAGCCAATATTTGGAAAGCCAATCTAATCTCTGCATTCGACATAACCGAAGGATCAATTGGATCTTGGGGAAGAACCTCATGATCCACATTTTCTTCCTCATTTATCCTAGCATTTACCCTTGTATTAGCCTACCCTCAAAACCATAGGGCCCGGATTAGTAGAAGGGCCTACTAGAGCCAAACTTTATGGAACGACTTAGAAAATGAAGAAGTGAGATTTCCTAAACATACAATAGCCTCCAATTCATAAATGTGGCGCGCTTCACATTTATGAACGAGTCTCTACTAGACGTTGTTTGAGACAATCCTACAACCATTCTAAACCTTGTGCTCTGATTAGCAAGTTTCTCATGACCCAGGGGTATACCCTAGATGTAACATAGTGTACTCATACATGCCCTTAGCATATCATAACATAAGATAATAGAAAAGTACGTAAATTTTAAAAACATTATCCATACAATCAAAGTCTTATATAAAAGCAAGCGGAAGTCTATAATTCTTTGTCTCAAACCATCAAATACAACCGTGAATAACTCTTGGGACATAGCCCATACAATAGTCTCAAAACATAAAGAAAAGACATAAAGGGAAAGGTGATCAAATCCTCGATGCTATGAGGACACACCAAATCTTCAACTCCTTGCACTTCTAGAAACCTATCCTCAAGAAAGGAACTTAATGTCGCCAAGCCCTACATTTGGTAAGAATGTAGGCAAGAGTATGTGTTAGAACAAAAGTACTAAATATGATAGCTATCATAACATCATAAGAGCATAACATAAGGGTTAGTCAATATAAGACATAATCCATAAGAATAAGAGACACCTCATAATCATAAGCACAATCTCCAACATAGACATAATGTAAGCATTAATCATCATAAAGCATAGCCCATATACATAGTCAATAATTAAACCTTCATATCATAAGAAACCACTTCATACGTAACTTTCATGTATACTAGTGCAATGCATGGATAGGATCCCATAATCCCATAGGTGCTAAGTATCCCTTTTGGTCATCATGATCATACTTACCATCTTAGGATCTCATCCTTAGCTTAATTCTCATAACCAAGGGAATCTCTCACCTTTAGTCAATCATAACATAACAAGGAAGGCAACTATAGCACAATCTTATCTAAGCATACATCACAAAAGAGAAACACTTCATGAGTCACATCAAGGCAAGCTTGTGCCATGCATGAACAAGACCACATAATCCTACCCATGATAAGCTAGACACTTTAGGTCTTCATTCATGTTTATCATCTCTTAGCCTCATAGACAAGGGGAATCACCTCTAGTCAAGCATGTGTTGAGGTCCCATCAGCTACAATACAAACTAGTCACGCTCATGTTCATAAATGCAAGGGGAATCACCTCAAGGCATACTTTTTAGCTCATCCTAAAGGACAAAGGGAATCACCTCAAGCCATACATATCATGAAATCATAAA
Organism: Solanum tuberosum; assembly: GCF_000226075.1. Classification (NCBI taxonomy): domain Eukaryota; kingdom Viridiplantae; phylum Streptophyta; class Magnoliopsida; order Solanales; family Solanaceae; genus Solanum; species Solanum tuberosum. The sequence goes on along the minus strand of NW_006239291.1, from coordinate 425,590 downwards.
GACAAGGGTAATCACCTTTAGTCATACATATCATGGAATCATAAAGACAAGGGGAATCACCTCTAGTCAT
>NW_006239291.1:405166-425097 GCF_000226075.1 Solanum tuberosum | reverse complement strand
AATTCTACATTAGACATGGATATCATCATAACTAAAGTGATTCTATCACTTCATACATTCAAACATTCATTAGATATATTAGGTGAGTATAAGCCTTTTACCAAAATTCTACCTATTAGACTTCTATTCTCATATAGACTTTACTCTCAAAGCCTTAACATACATAATTCCTTTACTCTCAAAACCCTAGTGATCAACATTCATGACTACAAGCCTTACACTCAAATATTATCTTCTTACAATCATCATTCATACCTAGATTTGAAGGCATTCTAATCACATTCCTTATTATCAAGTGATTCTAGTTGTAATTCATCATAAAGGTTCAACTTCAAGCTTTACTAGTCATGATCCAACATATATACTATAATCTAATTCAATTCATGTCTACTTTCTTTTAATCTTGAACAATTACTATGGACATCATTAATTTTAGAATATCATTTCTTAGTTTTCAATTTCACCTTTCATGGCATAAACCCACATAACTTCAATTTCATCAATTAACTAGGGTTAGCCATGGAAAACATATAATATCTTCATAATAACATAATTAAATACTAAATAAATCATAGAGAAGTACTATCCACTCAATTGGAATCATACTCAACACTACCCATAATATAGGAAGAAACCCTAGCTAGAATTGGGTTCATCTTCACAATTAGGGGAATTCGAGGGGGCTCCGTGGATGGAAGAATCCAAGGATGAATAAGCTATCATACCTTGATTATAAATCCCTCATAATGCTTGTAATAATGGAAGAATTTGACCTAGATTGCTTCTCTTCTTCTTCTTCTTCACTTTTTAGAGAGCGAATTTCTTGGAGGGAATTGCGTTCTTTGGTGAATCTAAAATAATGATTTAGTTGACTTAGTTTAGAGGTATAATAGGTTTATATAGGTGGTCTAATTACTAATAAAATGACCCTACTTAATAACTAATTAGTTCTAGAACCTTCCCTCAACCCTTAACTTAAAAACTTAAAAACCAAAATTGCCCTAACCCACGAGACCCTGACCCACGGACCGTGGGTGGGTCTACGGACCGTTCTGGTCCTGGGTGGGTGGAGTACTAGAGCATTGTTTTGAGGCTTAACCCACGACCCTCCCCTACGGGCCATGGGTGGACCGATGGGGTGTGAGTCCCCATCGTGGGTCACTGCCTTATGGGCAAATTTAGGGACTATTTTCGGGTCCTCCTCAAAGACCCCTTTGGTTGGTCCTTGGGGAGTCGTACCTTGACGTTTAACTCCTAAACCCCTCACTCTAAGTACAGGAAGTCAATTGTACAACTCTAACCCCCACGTAAAGCTCTAGAACCCTTAAGTTAGGCTCTAGTTAAGTCTACAAATTTCTGGAATGTTACACTCTCGATGGGGCGTATACATCGGACTCCACGTTTAGCTCCCGTAGTTTTATGTCGGTTATTAGTAGCTCCCACAGACATACTTTAGTGCATTTGACCAGGTTTTCAGGTTATACTTTGGTATTCATGCACGATGTCCTATTCATGATTTAGTACTTGGTCATTGCATTCAGTTTAGCTTTTCAGCATATTGTTGTATTTACATTCATATTCAATTATGTCATTGCTCAGTTACACTTTATTCAATTTATATGTTTGTTCAGATATTTTCTATATCTTACATGTTTTGTACATTCCACGTACTGACGCATACTCTGTGCTACATCCACTCATTATGTAGGTTCAGGTACTCAGCATCCAGATCACGCATAGATCGTTTCCCAATCTCCACTTCAGCAGCTTTAGTGGTGAGTCCTCATACTTCGAGGACAATGGACATGTTTCCTATATTTAGTCGTTTATTTCAGTTTCAGTTTTGCTAAAGTTAGCTGGGGACATGTCCCAACAACTCTAGTCAGTTAGAGGCTTTTTCAGACATGGTATTAGATTCAGCTTTAGTTTTTGAGTGATTTCTCAGTATCACTAAACTCATAGTAATTAATATAATCAGATTAGTTTTGGGTATTCCCCACATTCAATTAATTATTATTTTAAGCTTCCGCATAGTATGTTTTATTCAATTATCTTGTAGTATGCTTATGATATGCCAGCTTCAGGGTTAGCTTGGGGTCACTCGTGATCCTAGGTCCCGTGTTTACATCAAGGGGGTAGCCTCGGGGAGTGACAAATAAGGTGGGCGGGTTAGTGTGAGTGTCGCTCACGCTGGGTCAGGGTATAGAGATGTTTGCACTTTTCTTCAAGAAGCTACAAGACTTAAGGAAACTTCTCATCTTTCTTTCTTCTTCATGTTATGACTTTATTCTAATGGAATGTGGCGATCCAACTTTGTATCTAACGCCCTTGCAACACCTCGGATTAAAGAAAGGCTAGAAAGGGGTTAAGCGGGCTGGTCAAGAGAACAAAAGTGAACCATAGAACTCTACACGGAGCCCTAGACGGTCCGTGAAGGGGACCACGGTCCATTAATAGGCTCGTAAGGTCTTCCAGAACCTACCCCAAGTAGGCTTCACCTTGAAGTACGCCCAGATGGCCTGTAGTGATGTTGATGGGTCGACAAAGGGGTCGATAGGCGGGTTAAATCAGAAAGGGTTCTCCCCTAGTCACTAGTCAAGGACCACTAATGTCTAAACGGCCCGTGAAGCTTCACATGGACCGTGAAGTCGTCCATGAATGGGCTTTATCAGACTTAAGAGTTAAGGGTCAACTTTAAAAGATCATATCTTTCAGCACAAAATGAATAGGTGGTCCATGTCCTATCAAATTAAAGATAATTGAGTCCTCTTTCCAATGCCACCTAGTTTGCCTAATTCCAACCTTAGAATAAAAATTTATACCCGAAATAGTGAATCCCTGTCCGGCAGAGTTTCTTCACGACCTATTAGACGGGCCGTGGTGGTCTTAGACGGTCCGTTTAAACCTCCTTAAAGTCATTTTGTCAGCTTTTAAGTTAGGGGCTTTTGGGTCTTTTCGTAATTCTTTTAACTCAATACTATGTCATTTTGCCTTCTCTCCTATGCCCAATATAATAATTTTTACCCCCAAAATCACTCAGATCAATTCATTCTCTCAAATTCCCAAAAAAAATAAAGTCATCCTCACAAATATTTCTCTCTCTAATGTTTTAAGAAGAAGGCTAGGGTTTCAAGTCAAGCCTCCAATTTCACCATTGATTTCAAGCTTTTGGCATCAAGGTATGATTGTATGTACTATGGAGTCCTTTCCTTCATAGGGTTCCTAAATTCTCACATTTTGTAAAGTGAGATTCCCCAACTGCGTTAGGGTTTTATTCAATTGACATGTGTTCCTTTCAATGTGTATCCATGTAGACACGTAAGTTTTTACCGAACTTAAGTCTTAGACCATTTTAAGTACATAAATATTGTTTTTACATACCAATTAGATATTTTCCTTTTATCTTATATATTTGAAAACTACAAAAATAGAGTTGCATTATTAGTGTAAGTTTTGTTATACAGAAAATAAAATTTACAAAAATATATATTTTCTTTTAATTTAGATTTAATAAATAAACTAGTTATTTCTTAATTGTATTTTTAATTAGTCATTTAGTTTTTTTTTTATATTTCATTAGTTCAAAATAATTAATATTGTTATTATTATAATTTTATTATATATTTAATTTATAAAAAATACCCGTTATCCTCTCTTAAACTACCCCCACTACATCTACCCTCACCCCACTTATTTCTCCATTACCCCAATTCCTCAACTCCACTCACCACCCTCACATCCCACACACAGACGGAGGAGAAAAGAAGAAACAAAAAAAGCAACTATCCTAAATACACCCACAACACCAAAGAGACACAAACACCCACAACAAAAATTTGCATACTACAAAAACACACACACATACACAAAACCCATTTTTCATCCCAGACGGATATTAATACACACACAACACATTCACATGGGAAAAGAAACAAAAAAAAAATAATATCCTTACATTTTACTCTCTTTTTTACTCACCAAAGGCCACCTTACACATTGGAGGAAAAAAAGTTGAGTTTGAGGTTTGCTTCGTGGTTCTGAGTTCGTGATTTTTATTATGATCGTCTTCTTTTCGTGAATTGATTCTAGTGAGGTAATATTTAATTTTTCTTGTATGATTTATTTTTCATGATTATATAACACGTGATTTCCAATGTTAAGAAGTCATTCAAATTTTATGTGTGTTTAACTTTGACACTATAATATTGAAATATATTTGAACACTTATATTGTTAAATTTAGAGTAAAATATGGTATATCTTATAGTTGTTTTTTCTTGATTAGGATCCAATATTTTTCCTTTATTTGTTGTACCTTGTTATGCCAAGATATGACTCATGAATTACTATGAATTAAAGTGCTTAATTAATATAGATTTGTGTTATTCGTGTGAGCATAATTTTTGAAATAGATTAAGTAAACCATCATTCATTGGTAAAATACATTTCTTGATACAATTTATTTTATGTCATCGAAAGCATTTAAGGTTCTATGCATTCTATATGACATGGATCTAATGCTAGTTTCAAAATATTGTAAAAAAGAAATAATTATTTTTTTCCAAAAAATGAGAACTTTGGGATGTTGTATTATTTTGAGGTATTTTGGGAAAAGGGTCAAAAATACCCCTCAACTTTATTTTATTGGTTGACTATACCCTTACCGTTAAAACGAAGTTATTTTTACCCTCATCGTTACTAATCTCTTCATTATGCCCCTCAATTGGATGGAAAGCCCCAAATTAACTTAAATTACCCAAATTATTTTAAATGACCCATTTCCATTTTAAACCCATGCCTGACCCCTCTAATCTCCTGACTCAAAAAACTTCCTTTATATTATCCTACTTAAACAAACTTGATTTCAGTTGACCCCACACTCTTTTTCCGATCAGAACTAGCTTACTTTATCCCAATGCAAAGTCTTCAACTTTGGTTTTGGAGTCTCCTTGTTGTTTTCACAAGTATCACTTGATAAGCCTACTTTACTTTGCTCATTCTTATCAATGGGTTGCTTATTACAAGAAAACTCCATTAGGGAAATCAGCATTGGACTCTCAAGTTCTATGGGTCTTAACGGAGTTACAAGAACTGGAGGCTTTAAAATTGGTGGTGTTGGAGTTTTTGGACTCACCCAATTTTTAAATGGTGGTGGTGGAGACCATACACAAGTCGGAATACTAATCAAAAGAGGCGGTGGTGGTGGTGGAACTAAAACTAATGCATTCTATTGAATGTAATTGTTGATTCTCATCGGAGAATCAACATTCTGATCCCAAAAATCGGAGAATCAACTTTAAGGTATAATGTACTCAAGATAAGAAAGCAGTTATGCTTCTAAGCTATTGTATGTCAAAATCAAGAATGCAGTTATGCATCTGATTTAAGACTTAAAAATTCAACAATATAAAATATAAGCAAACCATGGCATGTACACACAATTTATCCAAAAATATATTAAGATAACTATAACTCGATAAAAGCGATTGTGCTAGAACCACAGAACTCGAGGGATGCCTAACACCTTCCCCTCAATCAACAGAATTTCTTTTCCGAATTTCTAGTTCGCACACCAAAATAAAGAGTAATTTTCTTTTTATTAGGGATTAAAAAATGTTACTTTGAATACCATAACTTAATTCCAAATGGCAACTCTGAAAATATAAAAGAATAAAAATAATCTCTAATCAATAACGTCACTTATATGAAAAAACCCTTATCGTCGTGCGAAAAATGGGTGTGCATCTCTGGCGACTCTGCTGGGGAATAACAAGAATTCGAGCTTCGTTATATTGATATTTACTTGATTTTTTTTATTTTATTGGATATATTGTGTTGGATGGTCTAATGTGCTACTTGATGCTCATTTATCATTTTTATATTGTTTTGTATTAAATTATCTTTCTTTGTACAACCATTTTAAGTCTCTGGAAACATTCACACACGGTCACAGAAATATAGCTATACATCCTACTTTCTATTGAGACAAAACTTGAGTGTCTTGACGCCCAGTTAAGAACTTTTAGTCACATATGTTAGGTAGGGTTAGACCAGCAATGAAATCGGAATAGTGCTGCTACCGATAAGTTGTCCCTCTCTGGCTCGAGTTGTCCACTCGGGTAAGCTTGTCTAGACACCTTTTCTTTTAGGTTCAAGATTAGAAAAACTGAAACATAGATAGGGTTATCCCTAGAAGGCTCCGATTGCATCTGACTTGGTGAGCCTCAAAACATGAGTTGGGTCTTTCTAGGACAAGTATCATTTGCTTACTTGACTACTTAGATCATTTTACGTGCTCCATGAAAATGCATATATTTAGAGAGTTTTTATAAGTTGACCCATTTTAGTGTGAATAGTGTAATGGATAGAAAAGAATTATCTTTTGACTTTATAAAATAAAAAAAGGAGAAAACACGAATATATTTCCTCTTTTCGAAGTTATTATACATTTTATTAAAAATAAAATAACAAATTTTGCACTACTAAATGAAAAGAATAATAATATTTTATTTAGATTCTTTTTTTTTAAGTTTATTAAAAACAATTCAAAATATTTTACTTTCATAATACTTTGAAAAATTGCATTTGTCAAAAAAAAAATTAATGTCCAATCTGAACAAAGTACGCACACATGATTCTCATCTCAATGAGATACGTAGGCAACTCTCTTTGGGTTCAATGAACTTTATTCAAAAATTAAAAAAAATATTTATTCAAAAATTAAAAAAGAGACGTTGTAGTCTTTACTCAACGAATATTTTGTTTTCTTTTTTTTCTTCTTCCTTCTTACCTAAAAAAAAGTTTTATCTTTATAATGTTAGAACTTTTCGAATTTGTCACTTAAACGAAAAAGTCAAAAAAATATTTTTCTTTATTTTTATTTCATTTTAGCATGAAGTTCAAGATCAAAATTAGATTGTTTCTTAATTTTCTTCTTAGTAAATCAAGAAAACAAAATATTTTATCTTAAAATTATGAAGAAGAAAAGTTTTTTTTAGTAAAAAAACATTATGCAAAATTCTTAATCATTTTCTCAAGCGTGTTATGTACGCAATCCAAAGGATATTGATCAATGCATCATTTTTTTTAAATAGATAAAAATATAAACAAATAATCAAATAATAATAAAGAAATAAATATAGTTGAGTGAGTGCGGATTAAACATTAGGTTCTTAAGGTCATTCTATATATATAAAAAGCAAATGTATGCATGATGTGCAACATGTGGTTATAACTGAAGAAGGTCTAACCCTAACAAGCATTACTATCCATGCACGGTTAAATTAAGGTGGTTGGTTTGTGGTTAAACTGGCATCTCATCCCTACTATACAAGGTTGAAAGAGAAAACGACAATGACCCGCAAAGACAGAAATGAGTTAGACAATGATGAGGTTGAAAACCAGATGATTTCACAAGAAATAGTGTCAATAGAAGAAGTAAGGATGCTAAGATAGCAAATGGCAAAAATGTACGAAGCTTGGATGAATGGACAAGCTCCATCATTTTCAATTCGTGACTATCTAACTACAAATATGCAACCCCCTATCCAAGTGTCGACAAGTGATCGCATTTATCCACTTGGATTTGTCCCCTCTGCTAACACATCCAATGACGCTGGAACTTCTACGGTGCGCCCTTTGAATACGCCTATGATGAGTAATCCACCTTTCATGCCAACTGTACAGACTAATACAATCCCACAACCTAGAATGGAGCCAAAATCCAATAATGATCATCCACCCAAAGTTCAATATGATCAAGATTATACCCCTGAATTGACTTTCAAAATTTCAGGCTCTTACCCTCACACTTGTTAGTATAGTTCCCCTGTTGAAGCTAAAAAAGTTGTTAAGAACGAGGAACATGAAGAAATGATTAGAAAAATGAAGAGCTTGGAACAAAGTGTAAGATATATGCAAGAATTGGGAGGTCGTAAAAGTGTCTCATTCAATGATTTGTGCATGTTTCCCACGTTCATCTGCCCATCGGTTTTAAAACTCCAAAGTTCGAGAAATATGATGGACATGGAGATTCTTAAGCTCATTTAAAGAGATATTATAATCAACTTAGAGGGGTTGGAAGCAAAGAAGAATTGCTCATGGCTTATTTTGGGAAAAGTTTGATGGGAATTGCCTCAGAATGGTTCATAGATCAAGATACTTCTGACTGGCATACATGGGATGATTTGGTTCGATGTTTTGTTCAACAATTTCTATATAACAATGACATAGTTCCAGATCATACTTCACTTGCCAATATGAGGAAAAAGACCACCGAAATTTTTTGTGAATATGTTATTAGGTCGAGGAGCAAGTTGCTAGGATCAAGCCACCAATGAAAGAGTCTGAAATGATTGCTTTTTTCCTCCAAGTGCAAGAACCAGACTATTTTCATTATTTACTTTCCGTTGTTGGAAAAACATTCGCCGAAGTAATTAAGATTGGTGAAATGGTAGAAAATGGCATCAAGTCTGGAAAGATTGTAAGTCAAGCTGCCTTGAAAGCCACAACACAAGTGATTAAAAATGGATCGAGAAATCTTGGGGGAAAGAAAATGAAGAAGGATGAAGCAAATGTTGTGTCAGACACACAAAAAAGTCCAAGGGGTCCACTTTATCAATATGGACCACCTCAATTCCATCATTATCTCCCCATGTAAGACACATAATACTATATTTTCCCACCTCAATATGCAGTCTATGGTGCACAACCATATGCATATCCACCAAACTATCCTCAATGGCGAGCGCCAACACAGCAAAATGTTCGTCCTTCTTCTCAAAATTGTTGAACACCTTATAATCCCCGTCCAAGACAGGGATTTGAAGGAGGTCAAAGACCTATGAACAATTTCACACCAATTGGAGAGTCTTACACAAGTTTATTTGAGAAATTGAAATGTTTGAATATGATAGAGCCAATTCCTCAAAATTACATGGATCCACATGTAAAAGGCTTCAATCCAACAATACGGTGTGCATACCATTCTGATGCTCCAGGGCACAGTACTGAAGATTGTCAAAATTTAAGAAGAAAGGTGGAAGAGATGATTCAAACAAATATGATTGTGGTTCAAAATGATGACCCCCCCCCCAATGTTATTAAGAATCCTCTACCGGCGCATAATGATGTACACTTTATCGAGTTGATATGTGATGAGAAAGACTGACAATTCTCTCAATTATCAAGAAAAGACAATTGAAATTGGTGGAGCTTTCATGAAGGCTAGCGTGTAAAATAGTGGCTAAGAAGTCAAGTTTGGTTATTGGGAGACACTCTTCTTTTCTCTCAAAAAGAGTATATGAATAGTTTATTTTGTCATCATTTCTGCTATGCAATTTGATTTTTTATTTTTTATTTTATTTTAGTAAGTCAGATCTTTCTATCATTTCTCGTATGTGTTTGTTTGTTGAGTCTTGTCATAGTTTGGGTTATTATAGAGTTGTAACCTAAAATTTAGTTTGTTGTCTTGTCACCAAATCCTTTTATCTTACTATAATATTTGTCATGTGTCACTTTGATCCGTTCTATTTGTCTTTCCATAAATGCATCTCTTATCAATTCAATTTTTGTGACATGATATGCAAGAGGATTTGGTCAGATCTTAAGATTATATCTAGTCATGGAATGAATACACCAAAGAAGTCAAAAAGAAATACATTTGAGGAAATCACTAAAGGACTTAAACACCTTGATACATCCTTTAGTATCGAAAATGGTTAAAAGAATAAATTTCATTTAAATTGACATATGTCATTTGTTTTCAAGAAGGTATTACTCAAATAATAATTTCAAGCTAACAAATATGGAAAAAATATGATATACATATCCATCAATGCATATGTTCCAAAGAGATAACATATGATTTTCACTTCACATCTTAAAGGGTGCTTGTATTTGACATTTTTAATAATTGATATGATGAAGGCATTTCATTCTATTATCCAAACACCGTGTAATCATTTGCTAACCCTTTTGAGCGTTAATTTTATTCTCTTTCATACCCCTCTTATGGAATCAAAATACAGTCAAAAAAGAAAAAGAAAAAATAAAAGAGTCACAAATTCAAAAAGAAGAAAAAAAGAGAAGTCACAAAAAAGAGTCGAGAAAAAAAAGAAAAAAGTTGAAAAAATTAATAACAACAAAAGAACAAACTTCCTAAACTACGTTTGACATGATTCTTGCTTTGACAAGATACGTAGGCAGCCTTATTTTAAGGTTCGGTCCAACCAAGAAAAGAAATCTAAAAGGTCCTCATCACAAAAACTAGGGCAATAATAACAATAATAATAATAATAATAATAACAATAACAATAATAATAACAATAATAATAACAATAACAATAATAATAATAATAATAAGAAGAAGAAGAAGAAGAAGAAGAAGCTAGATTGAAGATGACCGCACGGACTATTGCACGTCTTCGGAGATCCTGTTTCGTTGGTATCAGAGCCTAGGAAGTTTCATGGTAAGTGTAAGATTGATGTGAAGTATACGCCATAGATATGTTCTTTTCTTCATGGATCTTGGAGAAACGAGTACTAAAAGTACTAGATTGGAAGAGGTAGATATACCTCAAAATCTTGATTTGTTAAACAAATGGACTATTCCAAAATTAATATTAAAACCATTTATGATTATGGTTGGTTTGACAAAATCTCTAATAAACAGTTGATTAAAACTACTGAACAATCTTTGGTACTGAATTCGTCAGAACAGACCATTCATTTGTTAAATTAATGAGATATCGACATTTATAAACTTCAGTATAATTTCTTGCATATTGGCATGATTCAAATTGCTTTCAAACCTTTGACCCTTAAAGGGTTACCTGAGACATTTTTAGCTGTTTTACGTGATGCTAGAAATTTAAATTTTAGACAATCTTTGATGGGTTCGATTGAATCTACCATGGCTTATGGTCCAGTCTACTTTAATACTCAGCCGAATTTACAGTTATCTTTAACTGATACTAATATTCTTGATGCTTTGACTTTAAATATTAAAACGCAAGGTTATAATGATGCACCTGGATCTGAATTGATTTGCTTATCTTATAGAATCTATTTCAAATTACTTTCTACGTTAAACCCAAGATGTAAGTTATATGATACATCTGCTCAAACTATTCTAGTAGAAACTAATTTTGCTAGATCTAAGGTCACTACTAGATGACCTATAAAATGGGAAGAAATCAATTTTTCAACTACTTGGACTTTGGATTCAGTTATTCCTCCAGATCAGATGGCGGATGCAGTCACTAATTTTGAGTATTCTCATATTACTCAAAATCATGATGGTAGGATTTGTATGCAGTTTAATGATATCTCATTTAGTAGACATTCATTTTCTTCTGCTAGAAAATTGTTTGCTATGCATCATATTTCCCCCATTGATCATGTATATGGCCCGGCTCGTAACCGTGCTGCTTCTTTACATACTCTACCTTCGAGTATATCTGTGGATCAAAATGATAGATTTGTTAATAAAATAAAAACTAATCCTCGTCTTAATATTGTTCACGCAAATGATATTGCTTCGGATATTTCTACATTCCTTCTCAATCCAAAATGGATTTCTATCTTAACAATACTTGATGATGGATGTACACCACATAGATTTTAGCCCAGGTTCTCTAGCAAGAAAGTACATTCAGAATGAATGTTTAAGTGATAAATGAAACCAGTTTAAAACTTGGTTTTTTGACACTTATAGTGCAGATGATTTGAATAATATTTCCCAAGAGTTTTATGAAACTTGTGCTTTACATAATCAAATTATGTCCTTTGTAACTTGGTTTATAACCACTTATTTATCCTTATTCATCAACGTTCTTGAACGATCTTATAAGGATGGAACGGGGAATATTATCAAGGTTGTTTACCCGCCTCAGTCATCATTTGTTTTACCTAATAATATTGGTATTACTTTTACTGCCTTTCAAAATTTTGTTGAAGAAGATGTTGCGGCAGTTAGCATCAACAAAATTAATAATTTGATTTCTCAAAATAATTATTTGGGACTTTATGTTAAAGTTTTGGATGAACATATTGGTTCTCTTGATAAAAATTTAGATGAATTAACCGCTTTGATAATTCATAGTAAAAATGATTTAAAGACATTTGATAAAGCTTCAACCTCTAAAAATAATTTGGAAGCTCTTACTATGTCTACTCCTGTACAAACGCTCCTGAGATTTCAGAATTTAAATTTAAATCAATTTATGACTTTGAAGAACTTCTTGATAAAAAGTTTTCAGAATTTAAAGCAAAGCCCTATGGATTTATCTGAAAGTTTTGCTAATAAAATGGAAAACTCCTTTGATTTAAAAAATCATATTTCCTTAGAATTTAATAAACTTCAGGGTTATCCCAAAAAGAATAGTGGTAATACTAAATTTGCTAATAAACCTAGCATGCAAACTTATTATTATTCTAGGCCTACTCCTCAAGATGTGCTTATAGTGGAACGTGACTGGAATCAGGCCAATACCTCTTATAGCAGTTCTGAGATTAATGAATGGAACCTAGATGGTTTGACTGATAGACAGCTTACTATTCTTGTTCATTGAATGCTTATGTATGCAACTATCTGTAAAAATATTAAAAACACAGATAGAAATATTTGTAAAATAATTATTGTAGATTTTACTGGCCAACTCAGAGGTTGATGGGATAATTTAATGAGTGTTGAGCAGAAAGTTGCTATCATTAATGCTACTTCTAATGCTGAAGGAGTTGATAACTTAGGCATGGCTCTAGTTGCAAATAGAGAAGACGCCATTTATACCTTAGTCTTAACTATTTTAGAACATTTTAATGGTATATTTACCAATCAGTTTGAAATTGTTCGTACCCTGTTAAATGGTCTACGATGTAGAACCTTGGGAGAATTCAGGTGGTATAAAGATACCTATTCAAGTAGGGTAATGGAGTTACCCAAAAACAAATATGAGCATTGGAAAGCTAAGTTCATAGATGGCCTTCCCCCCTTATTTGTAGAACGAGTTAGAAAAATCCTTAGAAATGAGCATGGTGAAATTCATTATAATGATTATACCTATGGACGGCTGATAGGCGTCTGCACTCAAGAAGGGATTAATCTGTCCAATGAATTAAAGTTATCTAGACAGCTTAAGATAGACAAGCTCAGAGAAAGATCTCAGCTAGGAGACTTTTGCACCCAGTTTAGTTTACCTAGTACTTCGGTTGATAACAAGAAAACCAAACATAAAGATTCTAGAGACTCCAATCCCGACAATCCTTATAGGAAAAGAAGGTCTAAACATAGACATAGACCTAAAGAAGAGCGGGAAGATAGAAAAGCCTTTCGTAAGTATAATAGATTTACCAAAAATATGTCTAGGCGAGAGCTCGCTAAGATTAAGTGTTATAATTGTGGAAACTTCGGTCACATAGCACCCAATTGCAAGCTTGAAAAGCTTAAAACATTAGAACTTGATGAAGAGGTTCATAACAAGATTTATAGTTTCTTATATACTTTTGGTTCGGAGTCTGATTATGATTCTGATTCAAGTTCAGAATAAGAGATTGAATTTCCTGACTCATCTGATAAAAATCAGCATGTTAATACTTGCAATGCTTGTGAAGGTGATATATGTTCTTGTGAAAATGGTGAATTTTATAAATTACAATCTCAATTTGAAGATTTGAATATCAACACCATTACTTCTGATAATGTCATAGAACGATTAAAAGAAGTTACTGATAATAATCTTCGTGAAAAAATTATTCAATTAGCCGTTAATAATCCGGCTAGTTCTTCAAAAATTTCTAAAAAACTAAAGAATGATTTTGAATATGAATATTCTGCTCCTTATTCTTTGTCTGAAATTAATAACAGACTTAATAAACAAACTATTGCAACAAGAGATTCATCGTTTGATGATTTGGAAACTGAAATAGAAAATTTGAAAAATGAGATTAAATCTATTAAACAAAATCAAATGATTGTGATCATCTCCTTACTCAGATTGAAACTATTATTAATAAAGGGAAAAATATTGCTGAAGAAAATACTCTTGCAAAACCTTTTAATCTTGATCCTAGGCAAGGTATGTTTTTAGGAATGATGCAAATTGTTACTGCTCATAAATGGTATGTTAAATGCACCATATTGATTGATAATCATTTTTCCATAACTAATGTTGTTATGATTGATAGTGGAGCAGATGCTAGCTGTGTCCAAGAAGGTCTTGTACCCACTAAGTATTTTGAAAAAACTACTCATATGGTCAAATCAGCTTCTAGACATGTTTTAGATATAAAGTATAAATTGCCTAATACTCGCTTTTGCCAAAACAAAGTTTGCATTCCGCATTTCTATTTCTTGGTTAAAAATCAGTTATACCCTCCAATTATACTTGGAACACCGTTTATAAATGTTATTTATCCATTTACTAGTATAACTGCTAAACGATTTTCTGCTACTTATGAAAACCAGAATATTAGTTATACTTTTATCACTGACCCTATTTCTCGTGATATTAATGCTTTAATTGATATGAAGCAAAAGCATGTTGACTCTTTACAACTTGAATTGTTTAGTATGAATATATTTGATAATTTGAAATTCACCAAAGTACAAGAAAAAATTAAATTGATTTCTGAACAAATTGCCATTGATATTTGTGCTGATCATCCTATTGCTTTTTGGAATCAGAAAAAGCATATTGTTACTCTTCCATATGAAGACAATTTCTCAGAAGATGATATTCCTACTAAATCGCGTCCTTGTCAGATGAGCGTCGAATTGATAGAATTCTGCAAAAAGGAAATTGATAACTTGTAACAAAAGGGTTTGATAAAACCTTTGAAATCACCTTGGTCTTGCACTGCATTTATGTTAACAATGTTGTTGAAAGAGAATGAGTTGTCCCTAGGTTGGTTATAAATTATAAACCTTTGAACAAACATTTGAAATGGATTAGGTATCCTATTTCGAATAAAAGAGACTTATTGTCCAGATTATACGATGCCAATATATTTTCCAAATTCGATTTAAAATCAGGTTATTGGCAGATTCAAATATTTAAAGAACATTCTTATAGAACAGCTTTTAATGTCCCATTTGGACAATACGAATGGAATGTGATGCCATTTGGTTTGAAAAATGCTCCTTTTGAATTTCAGAAAATTATGAATGATATTTTCAACCCCTATTTGGATTTCATCATTGTCTATATTGATGATATTTTGGTTTACTCCAAGACTCTTGAAATGCATATTAAACATTTAGCCATTTTCAAGAAAATAGTTATACAAAATGGTTTAGTGGTTTCTAAACCAAAAATGAGTTTATTTCAAACTAATGTCAGATTTTTAGGACATCATATCTGTCAAGGGAAAGTTACCCCAATTCAACGATCGATTGACTTTGCTTCGAAGTTTCCTGATGTTATTACAGATAGGACACAATTGCAAAGATTTTTAGGAATTTTAAATTATATTTCCCCCTTTTATAAAAATTTATCTTCTGATTTGGCCCCTTTATATGACAGGCTAAAAAAGGATCCTAAATAGCCTTGCACTGATAGTCACACCACTTTGGTAAAGATTATTAAACTTCATGTTCAATCTTTACCTTGTTTAACTCTTGCAAACCCTGCTTGGCAAAAAATTATTGAGACAGATGCGTCTAATATTGGTTATGGTGGAATATTAAAATAGATCAATCCCCATGACAAAAATGAATACTTGATTAGATTTCATTCGGGGAAATTGAGCGATGCTCAGAAGAAATATGCTATGGTAGCACATGAAATATTAACTATCGTCAAATGCGTATTAAAATTTCAAGATGATTTATATAATCAAAAGTTTTTGATAAAAACTGATGTGCAATCGGTGAAATATATGTTTGATAAAGACTTCAAACATGATGTTTCAAAATTGATTTTTGCTAGGTGGCAGGCCCAGCTAGCTCCCTTTGATTTTGAAATTCATTATAAAAAGGGAAGTGATAACTCTCTTCCAGATTTCTTATCTAGACAATATCCATCTTAACAATGAGTTTTTTATCTCCTTTCTTTACTGATAAAACTTTAGTTACTATACTGAAAGTGATTCCTCTCAATCGAGACGTACAGGAAATTATCCTGTGGAAAATTATAGATCACATGGTGATGGACATCTTCTCTATTCATAATATTGAAAAAATCATCAATTTTGACGATTATTATCGTAACTACTATGGTTTATATTATGAGGTATTTGAATAAAACAAAATATTTTGTTTGCAGAATGGACCCTCCTTGGATAACCAAGGCCAGAGGAAGGGGAGTCATACTAGAGGAAAGAGAAGATCATCCCCCGGATCATCAGGATTGTCATACGGATCCTCCTCATCTAGCTCTCCAATTATACAAAGAGGAGGGATGAGTTTATTTAATCTGAAGTCCTCTCAAAAAGAGGCTTCTTCTTCAATACATCTGGAAGATATTCCAGAAAATAGTCAATTGTACGCACAGCTACAGGCGTATTTATCTCAAAAGCAAAGTGATACCTTTGCATCCATAGCAAAAGAAGATGTTGATGATACTAAATCATATGAAAAAATATCAAAGATAGAAATGATATTTCTTTTAGAAAATTCTGATATTCAGCGAAACGACGAACCCTGGAAGATATTCTAGCAATATTTGGTTAACGGATTATATTTCCCGGGTGAGTCATATAAAACCCGATCTTATTATGAGATTGTTCTGATAAGCACTGGTAGTGCTGAATTTCAGCACTTTTCAGGATATAACACCAGCGAGAATGTTTATAACTTCTCTAAAATGATAATCAAGCAGATTATATCTGTTGAAGACTGGGGTATTTCCACAATGAAGGAAAGGCAGATCAGCCTAAATAAAGTCTCTATGAATTTTACATATTGGGACTATATTCATGCTTTTGATAAGGTCCTCATCTACAATAATGAGAGACATAAGCATACTTGGTTTATAAAAATTTGTGCGAAGATATTCGCAGAACCAATCCCAAATTGATTTCTAAACTGGTGATCATACCACGATCCGACAATAAAAATTTTATCGGATCCATTTCTTAAGTTATACAAAGAATGGGTTAAAGTGTCGCCAGATCTTAACGCATTATATCACACAGATCATATCTGTTACATTGAGAAAATTGAACAAATATACTTTTTCGTCGAATTTTCCGTTCCTTGGATTCCTAAATGGACTCCAGAAGTGGGTTTTACCGAAGAGCAAAATTCCTTGTTTATATAGGAATTTTTATAATAATTTCTGGGACAAATTAATGAAAAGAGATCCCAAAACCAAGTCTTTATATGGACAAGAACTGTTGGATCTAATTGAAAAAAGGGTCCAAGAATATTGCATCACCCCTCAGAAGGGAGTAATTCAAGATAGCTCGGTAAGGCATATTGCCCAAAAAATTTCCATCCAAGACGAAAATAAAGAAGAAATGATTAATAATTATCTCGAAGAAGTAAGAAGGAATCTACTCCTCAACATAACTCAATATGAGAAATCAGACACGTCCATGAGGAGTGAGACTAGTGATGACGTCACCCCCGAAGATATTCCAGAGGCTCAACCATGTGAGTCGAACAAACTTATCTCAGAAGATACTCTGCAAAAGGCGGAAGATTTCCTCCGCAAATTGAAGAAAAAAGACAAGATGTAGAGCTTATCACTATAGCAAAATACACTATCAACAGTAAATACACTGTTGATCAACAGTAGATAAATTGTTACGGTATATAGGGACCCACATTTACTGTTCATTTACTGTTCGTAGATTATTGTTTTTTCTATAAATAAGTTTAGTTGTTAGATAGAGAAGCAGGTTCAAAATTACACAGCTCTCTCTCTACTTTCTCTCTCTTGTAAAGCTTTCTCTCTCGTAATTTGTGAGTTCGCCGGATACTTACCGTAGTTGTCAATAAAGTGTAAAGTTCTCATAGGCCCTGGTGTTGGCCACAACTACAAGGTATTTTAATTCTTCCTTTCTTTTATCTTCTTCTCTTTCTCCGATCTAGAGTCGTGACTATGTCCGGCTAAAAGCTTCATATCTATGTCGGATATCTAACTTCATTTTTATATCTATCATGAAAGATCTAGCCTTTATCTAAATATAAATAAATTTCTATATGGTTTCTTGACTTGGTTCCGAGATGGTGGTACAATCAGATTTGATGCAATACGTTATTGGCTTTGTCTTAGTGACTCCGTCTAGCCATTCGTGGTCCAAAGCCCGTTAATGATTTGAAAATGACGCTTTATACCCGGTTAGAACTGCAATACACATGGGCTCAATAACAATACGTATTTGAATCTTGACAGACCTTTTGCTCGGGTAAAAAGGAATAATAATAATAATAATAATAATAATAATAATAATAATAATAATATAATAATATTATTATTATTATTATTTTATTTTATTTTTATTATTTTATTTTATTTTTATTATTTTATTTTGTTTGTTTATTTATTTTGTAAAATAGAGTTGTTTTCAAAAGTTGCAAGTCTTAACCCTGTTACCGCATTATCTTTGAGCCTTCATGCCAATCTTTTCATTGTAACCCTGTCCAAAAGTCACGTTACAATCCAAATAAAGACCTTCTGATCAATTTTCAACAATGACAAGTCAAGCAAGCTTTCAGTGTTGATTATCGTATAAGGAAAAATGTCATGTCCCTCGCATAAGGAGTTAAAAATGCGGGAATCTTATCGATGAAAATCTTCTAAAGCACTATAAGACATCATTTGTGTTGAGAGAAAGTGAAAAATGAGAGAGTCTTATTGGTGAAAACCCTCAGGGCACTATAAGACGATGGTGAGTGAGAGACATACCAAATGAGAGAGATTGTTGGTGAAAAACCTTTTGAGGCCCACAAGTCGAATGTGAGGCATGAATCTAGTGCAAAAAATGGATTATAAAAGTATGACTTCGAAAGACTGAAAGTTTGACAAAGATAAAGTTTAGATTAATTGGACAGATCAAGCCATTTAATCTCACATGCATGTCATGTTCATTACAATTGACCACCACTCTCAAAGGAGTCCCTTTTTATTTTCATTTTCATTTTCTATCAAAAGGGTCAAATATTTATTTTTATTTTTTTAATCTTATCGCTCAATTCAATTTGCATATTTTTCCTTGAGTTAGTCTTCATTAAAGCAAGCAGAAAATGATTTCGAAATTGCTACCATCTCTTCAATTGAACAAAGCAAAGTTTGGTCAACACATCAAATGTGACATGATTCAAGAAATAGTGGTATGCAGAGTAACTTGTCAACAATTGACAAATTTTGAGAATTTATATTAATAAAAGATTCAATAATTGTTGGAGGGTGGAAACAATATGACAAATTTGAAATTTAAAGTTCTAAACAACTAGAGATGTTTTCAAGATTATCAAGGTGAGTTGACTAGCAGACGAAAGTTGTCTACCTCAAGCTGAAATTAGCTACAAACATGGCAACAACAGGAACAATTATCCTCAAAGCCAATGCCACAAATCAACCGCCATTAAAAAAATTGAAGACTCAAATTTGTAAAAATTATTGCAAAATAAATAAATAAATAAAAAATTACATGATTTTTTTCTCCTAGGATAAACATTTCCTAGTCTGAGACATTTATTTCTCATTTTCTTCTAGGATAAACACTTCCTAGTCGAAAATCGTTATTAGTATTATTATTTTATTTATTTATTTATTTATTTACTCTATCCTAGAATAAACATTTTTTAGTTTGAGACAGTTATTTTTCATTTTTCTCCTAGGATAAACATTTCCTAATCTAAAAAAATTTTAAAAAATAAAAATAAAAATAAAGTAAAATGTTATGGTAATTGTATTTGATGACTTAGGTTAGATGGACCCTCCTCATAATGGGATTAGCAGGACCCTCCTAAACAATGGGAATTAG
>NW_006239291.1:374022-405085 GCF_000226075.1 Solanum tuberosum | reverse complement strand
TCTCCTAAACAATGGGAATTAGCGTAGCAGGACCATCCTAAACAATTGGAATTAGTGTAGCAGGACCCTCCTAAACAATGGGAATTAGTGTAGTAGGACCCTCCTAAACAATGGGAATTAGTGTAGTAGGACCCTCCTAAACAATGGGAATTAGTGTAGTAGGACCCTCCTAAACAATGGGAATTAGCGTAGCAGGACCCTCCTAAACAATGGAAATTAGCAGAGCAGGACCCTCCTATACAATGGGAATTAGCGTAGCAGGACCCTCCTAAATTGTCACACCTCGAGCCGACACACCGGACGTGGCTGGCACTCAAGAACCATTGTTGGACACAAGCAAACCCTTGGTCTGGCTTACTTACTCAGCGAAAGACTCTAAGAATTATTACAATGATCAAATGCACTTACTCAATTGTTAAATAAAATAACTTAGAATGTTTAAAAGTCAACATTCAACTTGGCCAAATTGGCAACTCAAGTCTTAACATATGAAATGATAATGTAAAGACATCTGAACTACTAATTGTCTAATTGTCTATGAAGCCTCTAAAACAAAGAGGGATGTCGGGACAAAACCCCCGATCATCCTAACAATGAAATACTGAAAACAAAGTAAAAGGAGTCCTCCGGAATGCAAGGAGGCTCACCAACTGACTCTGAATTCTCCACTGGATCAACGAGGTGCTGGGTGATGTTCCTGGTTACCTGCATTTGCATTATAAGAAGATGCAGGCCAACTGGCATCAGTACATTGAATGTACGAGTATGCGAGTTGGAATGCTAAACACAACATAGGCTTGAAAAGAATTTGAAAGGAACACTTACCTAAGCTTTACTCAACTCCTGAATAACTTAACTCAATATAAAGCAATGAACATATGCAATATATAGAAAGCTTGTAAAACAATGGAAAACAACTTAGTTCGTTAAAGAAAATGCAATGAAAAACTCAACTTTACTCATATAATAAAGAAATATAGTTTTCTGTGGGAGATTTTCTAACCGACAACAACCACTATGAGCCTAAGTGGGGATACAGTGTCTTGCCCACGCTGCCAGAACTGTCATATACTTTGCCGTCATATCGAGCGCCTTAACTAAGTGGATGCACTAGTCTATGCTAAAGGCATCTTAAGGAGCCATCTAAAAAGTATGATCATTTAATACCCATGATGGCTACATAGGTTATGGAGACTTTAGTTAATATGAACTCGCATCCCCATATCGGTGCTCAATACTACTCCCAAAATATACTTAGCTCATATGTTTTAAAATAAACTTCTTTCTTTGGTTTGAGATAATTACTCAAAACTTAGCTTAAAGGCTCTCTTGGAATCGATGTTCCCTTTCTTGTTCAAATGTGAAAACATTTTAAACTCTTGGGAATACTTAGTTCCCTTGTAACTTTTGGAGAAATGAACTCAACTCTTTACTCTTTGCTTAACTTTAAAACTTTAGTCTTAGAACAAAGTTAAAAACGTTTGTGAAAGACTTTTGAAAAACTTTAAATGAACTTCTCTTGACTTGCTTCTTAACTTCTAAACTTGACTCTTAACTTTCCTTGAATTGAATTATATATGGATTCAAGGATTGTGATTTGTGATAAGAAAGATCTCATGATGTTTAGGAGTGTTTTTAGATAGCTAACATGAGAAAAGATCAAAAAATCACTGTTTGAGGGTGGGTCCGCAACGCGGAGAGGTATTTAAATGTTGGTCGTGAAAATACTTTTTGAGCCAGAACGGTCTGTGATCGCTCCGCGACGGGAAATGATTTTTCCCAAATCTGGGGAGCAGGTCTGCGATGCGAAGCCCGTGCCAAGATTTACCCGATTAATTTTCTTCGTCGTTTTCCAACCGCAATTCACCCAAACTCGGTTCTTTTTCCTTAATTCTTTTTAGATACAAATACCCAGAAAATGTACCGAAGAACCTAATTCCAATCAACTCAATAATTTGACGTATTCATCTCAGAAACTTCTCAATTTCAGCCCAACTCAAGAACAATATCAAATTCAAGAATAGATATCAAGAACATCAACTTTCAAACTCTTTTAGGACGAATTCACGCTGAAATAAACATATTTGGCACGTGGGTGAACGAACCCAACGTTATGAAAGCCTCACATACCTTGTAGGATTAAATCCTTGGCGAAATCCACACGAAAATCAACAAGAAATCGACGAACTTTGAACTTTTCTTCTCCTTTCTCCTCTTTTCTCTTTTTCACCAAGCCCTAGTGTGAACTTCAACTTTTCTAAACCGTTCTAATTCTGATTAGACCCTAGATTAATTACCAAAAACGA
The DNA here is from genome assembly GCF_000226075.1 of Solanum tuberosum. Lineage (NCBI taxonomy): Eukaryota > Viridiplantae > Streptophyta > Magnoliopsida > Solanales > Solanaceae > Solanum > Solanum tuberosum. The sequence goes on along the minus strand of NW_006239291.1, from coordinate 402,779 downwards.
AATAAAACAATTGGGCAAGGAAAAGACTAAAATATCCTTCCAAAATTCGGATTAGACTTTCCTTATCTAAACAGCCCAACTTCCAAAGGGAATATCTCACTCATACGAACTCGGAATCGCGCAAACTCGGCGGCGTTGGAAAGATTATTTCAAGATTTTTTCCTACGATATCTGGAAACACACCTAAATCCTCCTAAGCTAGGATTTATTGTCGTTTGAAGTTGACCAAAACTCACCCTTAACTTAACTTTAAGAAATTTCCAAATTTTTATTATTTCCTAAAATCACTATTTCCAATTCTTGACTCCTTCCTAGTTATTTCAATTTGCGAGATGCTACAATATCTCCCCCTTGGGAACATTCATCCTCGAATGAGATTACTCTTACTAGGCTAAGGGTGTAACATCTAACATTCAGCTCAACACCCAACAAGTAATGCAAGTATAACATACTAACTTATAAATGAAAGAGTACTAAGAAGAGAATTAGTACCTTGGTCTGAAATCTCTCCGGTTTCAAAGAGATGTGGATATCTCTTCTTCATATCTTCTTCAGCTTCCCAAGTAGCTTCCTCAACAAACTGCTTCCTCCAAAGAACTTTGACTGATACTACTTCCTTAGTCCTCAACTTGCGAACTTGGCGATCTAGAATCTGAACAGGAATCTCCTCATAAGATAAGATATCATTGATCCCAATATCTTCAATTGGTATGATCAATGAAGGATCGCCCAGATGAACCGCACTCTTGTGGTAGCTCCAATTCATAAGTTACTTTGCCAATCCTCTTGGCTATTCGATAAGGTCCAATATACCGGGGGTTAAGTTTCCCCTTCTTAACAAATCTCATAACACCCTTCATGGGTGAAACTTTCAAATAGACCTAATCATCCACATCGAACTCTAATTCCCTTCTCCTAACATCGGTGTAGGATTTCTGACGACTCTGTGTTGTTTTCAACCTCTGTTGAATCACTTTCACTTTCTACATTGCTTGATGAACCAAGTCTGGTCCTATCAACCCAGCTTCACCAACTTCAAACCATACAATAGGAGATCTGCATCTTCTCCCATAAAGAGCCTCGTAAGGAACCATCTGGATGTTGGAGTGGTAACTATTGTAGTAAGCAAATTAGATAAGAGGTAGGTGATCATCCCAACTACCCTTGAAATCAATCACACAAGCCCCCAACATATCCTCCAAGGTCTGAATGGTGCGCTCTGCTTGACCATCTGTCTGAGGATGAAAAACAGTACTTAAGTTCACCTTTGAACCCAAACCTTTCTGAAAAGATTTCCAGAACTGTGTAGTAAATTGTGCACCTCTATCTGAAATAATCGAAAATGGCACCCCATGGAGTTTAACTACCTCTTGAATATACAACTTAGCATAATCTTCTGCTGAATGGGTAGTCTTTACCGGCAAAAAGTGGGTTGATTTTGTCATTCTGTCGACAATCACCCCAAATAGAATCATGTTGCCTGCGAGACCTTGGTAAACCTGTGATGAAATCAATATTAATCATCTCCCACTTCCATTTCGGAAGTTCTATAGTCTGAGCCAAACCATTGGGCATTTGATGCTCTACTTTAACTTATTGGCAATTCGGACACTCTGCAATGCCCTTCTTCATGCTACTCCACCAATAGACTTCTCTCAAATCATGATACATCTTTGTGGAACCCGGATGAATGGAATATCTGGAGCTATGAGCTTCATCCATGATCCTCTCTTGGAGTCCATTCAACATTGGTACACACAATCTACCTTGACATCTCAAAATGCCATCTCCCCCTTGTTCAAAAGCTAGTACTTTTTGCTTATGAACATTTGCCTTCATTTCAAGAAAAAATAGGATCTTGGTCTTAGTTTTCTTTCACTTCTGACAAAATGATGATTCATCCCCATTCATCACCACTACTACTCCTTCTGTGGAATCCATTAGTCGGACTCCCAATCGTGCAAGTTTATGCATATCTTTCGCTAGTTCTCTCTTTTCTTTCTCAACATGGGCGGTACTACCGATAGACAACCTTTTTAAAGCATCAACAACAACATTAACCTTACTTGGGTGATAAACAATACTCATGTCATAATCCTTGAGTAATTCCAACCATCTCTTTGTTTGAGATTAAGGTCTTTCTGAGTAAACACATACTAAAGGCTCATGTGATCGGTGAACACATCCACATGAACACCATAAAAGATAATGGCGCCATATTTTCAAAGTAAATACTACAGCAGCCAACTCTAAGTCATGGGTTGGGAAAATTCTTCTCATGAACCTTCAAATGTCTGGAGGCATAAGCTATAACTTTGCCATTCTGCATTAGTACACAACCCAAACCAACTCTAGATGCATCACAATATACAACAAATCCTTGCATACCTTCAGGTAAGGTCAACACTGGGGCAGTAGTTAACCTCTTTTTCAATTCCTGAAAGCTTTTCTCACAAGCTTCAAACCATTGAAACTTCACTGTCTTCTGAGTCAACTTGGTCAAAGGGGACAAAATAGATGAGAACCCCTCTACGAACCTTCTATAATATCCAGACAAACCCAAGAAACTCCTAATATCAGTTGGAGATGTGGGTCTAGGACAATTATGCACTGCCTGTATCTTTTGGGTATCAACTCTAATTCCAACACCGAAAACTATGTGGCCCAAGAACGCCACAAACTAAAGCCAAAACTCACATTTAGAGAACTTAGCACATAACTCCTTATGTTTCAAAGTCTGAAGAACTAATCTGAGATTGATAGCATGATCTTCTTCATTCCTTGAATATATTAGTATGTCATCAATGAAGATGATAACAAACATATCTAAATAAGGTTTGAAAACTCTATTCATGAAGTCCATGAACCCTGCAGATGCATTGGTCAAACCGAACGACATGACCAGAAACTCATAGTGACCATAACGGATCCTGAATGTTGTCTTGGGAATATCACATTCCCTTACTTTCAACTAATAGTATCCAGATCTGAGGTCTATCTTAGAAAAACAAGAAGTACCCTGAAGTTGATCGAAAAGATCATCAATTCTAGGAAGAGGATACTTGTTCTTGATGGTAACCTTGTTCAACTGACGATAATCTATACACATCCTAAGGGAACCATCTTTCTTTCTCACAAATAAGACCGGAGCACCCCAAGGTGAGACATTTGGTCGAATAAAACCCTTATCAAGGAGATCTTTCAACTGTTCTTTAAGCTCTTTCAACTCTGCTGGTGAAAATGTAGATAAATCCATGGAAGCCTGAAAGACAAAGCTCACCCATAGACTCGAAATCAGATGTATCTCAACTGAGGTCTCGAATCAGCCGCTAGAAGATTTGTTGCACTCAACAACAAAAGAAACAAGTGCAATGTCAGTACACAACCACCGTGTACATGTAAGATCACACGACCAGTCCAACATATATATTTAAGCAGTTAACTACCAAATAGTAATCACAAGCAATACACAATATAAAAACAATTACCAACCACACTTAGACTATCAATCACATGACATGAAACAACAATACAAGAACAAACCAAAGCATAAACATGTTCCACATGATCATAATACAAATATAGGTCCTCTCATAGAACCTCAAACTCATACCTGGTCCTCTCACAAAACTTAAACCTAACTCTAGTATCATACCAGTCGTAGTATCTGAGCCAACCGTATATAATCATACTAGGTGTAGTATCCGAGAGAATCAACAATATCTTCTACCAGCGTGGTACATGAGACAACCAACAAGCACATCAAGCATGTATAATCAGATAACACAACAAGTATGCATAATCAAATAGTACAATGAACCAGGCCACTTAAACTCACAAATTACAATAACAAGTTAATTTCATATGCTTGCTATCATACATTGGACAATATGACACTACGATCCATAAATATTCATATATACATAATCTGAGAGCATATTGTCACTCCTCGAGCCTACACCCTGGGTGCAGTCGGCACTCGAGAACCATTGTTGGTCCCAAGCGAACCCTTGGCCTAGCTCAACACTCAGCGAAAGACTTACTCAACATAAGACGAGCTCAAATGAAAGTTTTAACTTAAAAGTCTCAAATACTTAAACTCGGAATATTTAGAAATAAGCATCCAACTAGCCAAAGAGGAAACTCAAGTCTCAACATAAACAATGGAAATGAAAAAGACTCATGAACTACTGTCTATCTATCTATGAAGCATCTACTACTATGAGGGATGTCGGGACAAAGACCCCAATCATCCTAACAAACTGAATAACAGAAAATAAATGAGGGATCCTTCGGAAGTAAGGAGGCTCACCAAACAATTCTGGAACTCAACTAGATCAACGAAGCGTCGATTGATGATCCTGATTTCCTATATCTGTATCATAAAAGATGCAGGCCAAATGGCGTCAGTACATGAAATGTACGAGCATGCAAGGGGAAACCTAAAAGATGACATAAGCTTGAACTGGAACTGAAGAAACAACGTACCTCGTCTCAACTCAACTCAACATTAACTCAATTCAATATAAAGCAATAACAATAGTGCAATATAAAGAAAAGTTTTTAAAACAGTAGATAACAACTCAATGTATTGGAAAATACAATATAACTCAGTTTGTATGAAAAAATACAAAAAAATACACTCTGTTTGGGAGATTCTCTAACCGACAACCATCACTATGAGTTATGTGATGATACAGCGTTTCACCCACACTACCAGAACTGTCATATACCTTGTCAGGGTATAGAACTCCTCAACTAAGTGGATCCACTAGTCTATGCTAAAAAATAATAAGGAATCACCAAAAAAGTATGACCCTCTCTACCCACATTGGCTACATGGTTTATGGGGGTTGTGAGTTGTTAGAACTCTCACCCATATCGTTGCTCAATACTACTCCCAAAATACAACTTAGCTCATATGTTTTAAAGAAAACATTTCCTCTTCCTCAACTTTGAGATTATTACTCAAAAGGTTACTCTTAAAAGAGATAGTACTCAAAACTACTCAAGAACTCTTTTAGAATCCGGTGTTTCCTCTTTTCTTAAATGTAAAAACATTTCTCTTGGGAATACTTAGTTCCCATATATCATTTTAAATAAAATGAACTCAACTCTACTCTTCCTCAAACTCAAATGCTCAAGTCTTAAAACAAGTTTAAAAGATTGTAAAAAGACTTCTTAAAATGACTCGAAGAACTCTCAAAACTTGACTCTTAACTCTTTCTTGAATTTGAATTATGAATTCAAGGTTATGATTCATCTTATGAATTATTTCTAGAAGTTTAGAAGTAGCTTAGAGTAGTTAGAATCAAAGGGGAGTAAAGGTACCCTTTGAAAGAACTCAGACGGGCTAAACGACGGAGAACGGGTGGGGGCAGGTGACCCTGGCACACTGAGTGGCGCAGGGCGCCAGCCCCTGTCCTACGGAGCATCTCTGCTTGTGCGTTGGTGGGGCGGCATGCCAGCCCTTGCCCAGAAAATCCCGACGAATTTCTTTCTCGATTTCTGACCCTAACTCACCTAGAATCGAATGATTTCCTCCCCACTCACTAATACCCAACATAAGTAAACGATAATCTACTCAAAACAACCCTCAAAACACTAACTTTTATCTCAAAAACTCATCAAAATCCCAACAATCAAGATTACAAATGGAATTTCAAGAAAACTAATCAAGAACTCAAATCCTTCAACTTTGAGAATGAAATTGCATTAAAATAGTACGATTGGTGTGTGGGTGAATGAACCCAATACTATGAGAACTAACATACCTCTTAGGGATCAAACCCTTAGTGAAATAATCCTCGATTTGCAAGAAAACTTGATGAACGCCTTGAATCTTCCCTCCTTTCTCCTGTTTTCTCTTCTTGAACTCTTTTTCTAAGACCCTACCATAAATTAGGATTGTGAAAATTGAACCAAATCAGTTTATACCCCTAAATATTACCATAATTCGTTTTAAGCTGATGGGGTAAGGAAAAGACCAAAATACCCCTCTTATTTTTGGGTAACTTCCCTTAACTGGACATGCTAACTTCAAACGGGCATATCTCCCTCATACGAGCTCGAAATTTAGCAAACTTAGTGGCGTTGGAAAGAGGATTCCAAGACCTTTCATTTGATATCTTATGGGCCACCTAACTCATCCTGTACTGAAAGTTATGGCTATTTGAAGTTGAACCAAAACTCACAACTTAAGCATAACTTGAAAATTTTCAAATTAGCTTCTTTCAAAATTAGTTCTTTCTAATTTTAACTCTTTCTAAGGCGGGATGTTACACATACAACCATCACTTACCTCGAATCAATCCCCTTGAAAACTATAAATAGCCTGAGTTTTCCCCTTGTGAAGGGCCTTGGCTTGTTCTTGGTCTAGAATAAACAATGAATCAGAAATGGCTTATTAATTTACCCAGATTACTAACAAATCCCAACTTCGGCCAATATGTGATCTCTTTCCCCAACTTCAGGTCCTTCCCACCATGAAATCATGCTCAAAACTTTTTCCCAATATTAACCACCTAGTTTTTAAGGCTTGAGAAATAATTAACAAGATCGAGGAGTTGAATTGTTACCTTTACCTGTGAATTTCGTGGGAAAACTAATGCAAGCTTCTCAAAGTCACACTTATTTGTGTCTCAAGAACACAACTAAAAAAATAGAAATTTTGGGCAGTTTTTGTGTAAAAATTTGATTCCCTTATTATAGTGACGCAACCTCTCTATAGTGAAGATGCTATAGTGACAACTTACCTTGCTATAGAGGTATGAGAACTGCTTGAGCGAGAGGCCATCCGCTATAGCAAGATCGATGAAAGTTCAGCAGCTCAACATACAAAAATAGGTCATTTCTACAACACAACACATTTCCTTAATGTCTTGAATATACGTATACATCAGTTATATCTCCACAAAATACCTCACCCTTTACCATATGGACCTAGACCTCATATATCCCGGATCCTATCTAAGGCTGGCCTAGCCGAGAATTTTCAAGTTACTACCTGAAAAGATACCGAGGCCAAATTCCTTCCCTATGAACCTACTCATAATATTCAGTTCAAGTCGTTACTGTACTTACATTCACAATTTTATAATAATTCATCTTTGTTTATCACTATTTATTTTATCAATTCTGAAATGTAAACTACAATTTTCTTATCTTCAACTTTCTATACACACACAATCTATATATCTCTCTCTCTATATATATATATAAGAAGTGGAAGTTGTGATCGACGAACACAACTCCAAAAGTTGTACGGTACAATCCTTGAATCCTTTATAATTTGTTTTACCCATTCTTGGTTTTCTTGTTATTTTTAGTATTTTGGTCCACAAAATATTTATAATTTGCTAAATTGGATGAATTTTATTAGAAGCTCATTGATATGATTAAGCAATTAAGTATAAAGCAATTACTATGTTTCGGTCCAAATATGATATATTGAAAGTTCATGAAAATGACTATCTCGATTACCTACTTATGTGACTGTGGCAGACATGAATAGTGAAACTAGTTATCTCCATTATGATTGTGATAGACATGAATAGAAAAATATTTAAAAATTATTCACATATAACTGGTCCTTTTCCATAAATTGAATGATGTGGCATTTTCATCATAGTTTGGTATGTGCACAGACATTGACATTTTGTGCAGAATGGTTTCTTCATTGTCCTATGTTGAATAATCTATAACTTGGATAATCCTATGGTGAACAACTATTACCTTTTAATTTATCCATTATCCGATGCTTAAAATACTTAGGAGTCGTTCGGTGTTAGAGATAGAAATAAATAGTCTTGAGATTGAAAAAAATAGTCTATGGATAAAATTAACTTATCCCACCATTTATACCATAGTGATAATATAAATTATCCCTTATATATGGAGGGATAACTAATCTCAGGATAATATGTTCTCAATCAAACAGCCCCTTATTGATATGCCTTGATTCGGGATACAAAGACATTTTACAGTAGTAGTGATCACTCTTTAAGAAATAAGGAGGGTAGTCATGCTGATTTTAGATGTTTTTGATCGCCTCAATGTTCTAGATTCACAAGTTATAAAGCAATGTGTCATTTTTCTTTTAAGTTGTTTCAAATAATTTTATAGTTTTACCACATGATCAATTATTGAGTATGACACCGCTCTAGAGATGAACGCAGAAAAAATACGATCTAAAAGTAACTATGAAAACAATTCATTGAAACTCAACATGTTGGGTCCGTGCTCTCCCGTATATATATATACTAGTTGTAGAACACGTGTGTTCTATGTATATCTCAAATTAATTATTGTTAATGTTTTAAAATTATATAAATTATATTAAATTATTTGTGTGATGAATATCGCAAAAGGTAAATACAAGTGTGAGTTGATGAATGATCACTCAATTGGACTGATATTTATTATCAACGCAAAGCACTATCAATTAAAAATTATTTTCAAATTATGAATGTTAAAAATTATTTTCAAATATAAATTTAGGGAGAAAAAAGGTTTTGTTTTGTACGTTCTTCAAATATCATTGGATCAAGCTAGTGAGTGGATGAATAAGCATAAACTACAGTTTGAGTTTAACTCATGAATTCAGGAAAAAAAAAAGTAAATCAAAATATTACAAGGATTGCAATTAATAAAGAAGAAAAAACAAATAAAATTAACTTATGTGAAAAATACAGTTTGGGTAAAATTCATTAGCATTCTCTTGAAAATATACCAAAATTGCAGAAAAAATTAACTTAACTATGATTTGCAACTTTCGAATACATGAAAATATGTAACGCTTCATCATCTTCACATTTGATAATCTTTTTAACCATACTTGAAATCTAGTGTGCTTAAAGAAAAAAATGATTGCTACAATTTGTTCACTAACACTTGCTTGTATGATACCAATGATTGTAAATCACACTTGAGGTTCTTCAAGAAGAAGAAGGGTAGCAAGCTTAAAATATTCGTAGTTTAAAAATGAGAGAAAATCTCTCTACTTATAGCCAACAAATGTTAGTACGAATAGGTGCTAACTGTGGCTTATCATAAAAGTCACAACCGTTTGAAAAAATCACAACTCGTCAGAAAAGTCACAACTCTTTGAAAAAGTCACAACTCATCAGAAAAGCAACAACTCTTTGGAAAAGTAACAACTCATTAGAAAAGTTACAACCCTTCACTAAGAAAATGTGTCTACTTTTAATATAATATAGAAAATACACTAAATGGAGTGGTTTTAGTTTGGATATTATAATAATTTAATATTCAAGTTAGGGAGTTCATGTTGTTAAGGTGTGTGTGTATATATATATATATATAAACATGTAAGTTAGGAGGTGTTCCAATTCCAATGAACTTTGAACCCACTCAACAACTGCAAATTACACGAGAGTTTTTTAAAAAGAGAAGAATAGAAAACTGAGAAAATTCGTAATTTAAAAATGAGAGGAAATCCTTCCACTTATCTAACACCTCAGAAGTTGGAAAGTTTAATCAAGGATAAATTTGCAAAAAAAATAGTTGAGACAGTGGTCTACGAGTCCAACCTACTGACCATAGGAAGTCCTCAGGCCGTAGGAAGTGAACCGTAGAACCCAAGTTGAGATTTTAGAAATTAAGCACCAATAACCCATTATATGATTGACCAGGACGGTCCGTCGAAAGGACTACAGACCGTAGAAATGTTCCATAGAAAGGTCCCAGACTTGATGAAATTTTGAGTTAAAAGTTGAGGTCTACGTATGGGGTCTACGGACCGTAGAAATTTAGACAGTCCGTATGAAAGAGTTGCAGAATTTTCCTTTGATTTTAGCCCTAGTCACTCGACCTACGGTTGACCAGTACGACCTATAGGAATTTCTACGGTCCCTAGGTCACAATTGTAGGACTGACCGACAGATATTTTAAATGGTGTTTTGGTCTTTTCTTATACCCCTAATTCCTATACTACATCGTTTTGCCTATAAATTAGTCCCTATAACCTATTTTTACCCCTAAATATACCCATTGCCAAAATCAGTCTCCCAAATTCCCTAGTTCCTCTCAAAGGGTTTTTTCTCCAAGGCTCTCAAGGATTATAGGGTTCTTCAAGTTCAAGTCTTTGCTTAGAGATTCAATATCAAGGTATGTAAGGATTTATCAATATGTTTCATTCACCAATTGATCCCCAAGGGTTCTCAATCTCTTCAAGTTAATTTCGATTAAGTTTGTTAGGTTTTCTTTCAATTCATCGTGGGTTCTATTTGTATGGATTTATTTATTTGATTTTGATCATATTATGATGATTTAGACTAAATTACATGCTTTTCAACTAATTTCATGTGAACCCATGTATTGATCATGATTTTGACTATGAACCCTAATTTGTATGAATTTATGAAGTTTGGAAGCTATGAATGATGTTTTCATAAACTTATGCATGACCTATAAAAAGAAAGGATTTATGATCTAGGTTGCTATAATATTGAAGTCAATGAAATTGTGCAAGGAGATATATTTTCGGTGTGGGAGCAAGACATCAGATTCCGTGTTATAGCTCACATGGTCTATGTTAGTTAATAGTAAATATCCCACAAAAAGAGCTAAGTTGCTTTCAAATGTTTTTATGAAGCTTTCCTTATGAATTTAAGTTGCATTGACTATGTTCATTATTTATGATGTCTCCTTAAAGGCTTTTACGATGTTTAGCTTGGTCATGCATTTCATGTTTTCAATTATGTCCTCTTATGATCATGTTTTATGTTTTATTGCATTTCCCTCATACTTAGTACAATATACTAATGCATAATTATTCCTACATTATTTCACTAATGTAGGGCTTGATGACTCCTCTCCCTCCGTTCGTGGATAGTTGATCATTAATGGATTTTGAAGGCTAGATGAATCCTCATACTCTGAGGACGATGTTACTTTATTGCTTTCCTATGTCTTTACTTTTAGATATTGTACGTGGTGTATGGATTACGTCCCGACCAATCTTTTTGATGTAATAGAAGGCTTGTCAAGACTATGTTAGACTTCCACTTAAACTTGAAACTCTATTATTAATATGAAATGCTTTACTTTGTCTATTAGCATGTGCATATGTATGTCAAGTGGTTCATGTAGGGCCTCTCAGGGTCTTATATGCCATGTCACGTCTAGGGTGTACTTTGAGTCATGACAAACTTGGTATTCAGAGCACAAGGTTTTGGAAAAGGTCCTAGAATGTCTGACAAACCGCGTTGAGTAGAGTCTTGTTGTGTGAAGCGCGTCACATTTATGAATAGGAAGCTAAAAAGCGTTTAGGAGACTTCTTTTTTTTCATTACTCTAAAGTCATGTCATAGAATCTATCTCTATAAAGATCTTTCTCCTAAACCATATTCGATCCCTTTTAGGATAGGGCCCCTCGAAGAGATTATGTGAGAAGGAATGCGGGTAACAACAATACTGAGCCTGAGGTTCCTCAAGTTCCAGATTATCCCTTGGCCGAGCAAGTGACTTATGTTGAATTCAGAGCTGCTTTCCAAGTGTTGGCTCAAGCCATGACGGCCTAAGCCAATATAAAGGCGAATGCTCCCATGAACCCAAATATGGTACAGAAGCGGCAAGGATAAGAAACTTCACTAGGATGAATCCCCGGAGTTTCATGGTTCTAAGGTTGATAAATATCTTCAAAAGTTCATTGATGAGGTTTACAAGATAGTAGGTATCATTAGATTGTCTACGTTTTAGAAGACGAAGTTGGCAGCTTATCAACTCAAGGGTGTTGCATAAGTGTGGTTTGAAAAATGGAAGAGTAAGGGAGGTTGATGTGAGTCCTCTTGATTAGAAAATATTTAAGGGAGATTTCCTTCATCGTTTCTTTCCTCTTGAAATGAGAGAAGAAAAAGTGTTTGAGTTCATTAATTTCCGACAAGGCAATATGCGTGTCAAGGAGTATTCTTTGAATTTCACTCAATCATCTTAATATGCTCCAACTATGGTTGTTGATTCTAGGACAAGGATGAGTAAGTTCGTGTTGCGTGTGTCTGACATGGTTGTCAAAAAAATTTGTACCACCTCCATGTTGATCAAGGAGATGGATATTTCTAATTTGATGATATATGTCCAACAAATTGAAGAGGAAAAGCTCAAGGAGAGGGCAAGAGAGTCAAAGAGGGCAAGGACCGGTGATGATGACTATTCCCATTCTAAGTCTGGTGGACAAGGGCTTCCTCAATTCTAGCAAAAAAAAATTGGTCAAGGTTTCTCTAATGCTCCCGCTCCTAAGTTCAACAAAAATATGGTGTATAACCCTAAGCCTCAAGGAGGAAACAATGGTAATGTATCTTCTACCCCGCTTGCACTAGGTGTGGTAAGAAGAATGATGGCAAGTGTTTAGTCAATATGGATAGTTGTTTTAAGTGTGGAAAGAGTGGTCACAAGATGAGAGATTTCACATTACTTGCTACTAAGGGAAGCGATAATAGGAAAGTTCAACCTAGTGGTTCCGATTTGGGTGCTCCAAAGCAAAATAGATTTTGTGTTCTTTGGACTGGATAGGATCGTGAGGGTTCTCGAGATGCGGTGATCGGTATGTTGAAAGTCTTTTATCTTGATGTTTATGCTTTTCTGATCTGGGTGCTACCTAATCGTTTGTTAGTCCCTATGTAGCCATGAGATTTGATGTTGGTCCTGAAATCTTCTCTAATCCATTTCATGTCTCTACTCCTGTGGGTGATACTATTGTGGCTAAGAGAGTCTATAGAAATTATCCTATTTTTGTTTGTCATAGAGTCACTCATGTTGATCTTGTAGATCCTGATATGTTAGATTTTGATGTTATTCTTGGTATGGATTGTCTTCATGCATGTTATGCTTCCATAGATTATAGGATCTGATTGGTCACATTCAAAGTTCCGAACGAACCTACCATGTCATGGGAAGGAGAAAATTAAATCCTTAAAGGACAGTTTATATCTTTTCTAAAAGCTAGGAAAATGATTTCTAAGGGTTGCATATATCATCTTGTTCGGGTTAGGGATATGGATTCTCAAATCCCACTCTTGAGTCAGTTCCGATTGTAAAAGAGTTTTTGGAAGTGTTTCCTCATGATCTTCCCGGTGTTCTCCCGAAAGGGAAATAGACGTTGGTATTAACCTTCTTCCAGATACGAAGCCTATCTCTTTTCATATTTATCATATGGCTCCGGCAGAGCTAAAAGAGTTAAAGGACCAATTGAAAGATTTGTTGGATAAGGATTTTATTAGATCGAGTATCTATCCATGGGGTGCTCTGGTGTTATTTGATAGAAAAAAGGATGGTTCTCTCCGAATGTGTATTGATTATCGGCAATTTAATAAGGTTACCATTAAGAGTAAGTATCATATTCCAAGGATAGATGATTTATTTGATCAACTCCAAGGAGCAAGTTACTTCTCTAAGATTGACCTCTGGTTGGGTTATCACCAATTAAGTGTGACAGGAAATGACATTCTGAAGACGACTTTTCAAACTCGGTATAGTCATTATGAGTTTTTACTAATTTATTTTGATTTGAACAATGCCACGATGGCATTTATGAATTTGATGAATAGGGTGCTTAAGAAATATATTGATATGCTTATGATTGTGTTTATCAATGATATCTTGATTTACTAACAGAGTGAGAATGATCATGTTGAGCACTTGAGGATCGTGTTGCAAATTCTCAAGGACCGTGAGTTTTATGGGTAGTGTATGGTGGTGGATGCTCTAAGTCGGTTGTGGATGGGTAGTGTTGCTCATGTTGAGGATGATAGGAAGGAGTTAGTTCGTGATGTTCACATATTGGCCCAATTGGGTGTTCGGTTGGTTGATTTCTACTAAAGGTGGTGGTGTTGTTCATAATGGTTCAAAACCATCTTTTGTATCGGATATGAAGGCTAAGCAAGGTCTTGATCCGGTATTAGATGACTTGAAGAAGTCGGTTTTCGGAAAAGCCATTGAGGATTTCTCCTAAAGGACAGATGGTGTCCTTTGATACCAAGATCGATTATATATTCTAAACGTTGATGAGTTGAGAAATCAAATTCTGACAGAAACTCATAGTCCTCGGTATTCTATTCACTCGAGAGCCACCAAGATGTACCGTGATTTGTGGGAAATCTATTGGTGGAATGAGATGAAGAAGGATATTGAAGAATTTGTGGATAAATAACCGAATTATCAACAAGTGAAAGTTGAGCATCAGAAATCTGGTTGTTTGGTTCAACACATTAGTATCCCTACATGGAAGTGGGAAGATTTGAATATATACTTCATTGCGGGCTTACCCCGCACTCGTTGACAGTTTGAGTCGATTTGGGTCATAGTGGACCGAATGAAAAAATCGGTTCACTTTCTTCCCGTTAAGATTTATTCTCATCGGAATATTATGCCAAGATTTATATTCATGAAATGGTAAGGTTGCATGGAGTGCCTTTTTTCATTATCTCCGATCGAGGTACTCAATTTACATCTCAGTTTTGGAAGTCATTTCTAAAGGGCCTTGGTACTCAAGTGAAGCTTAGCACCTCCTTTCATCCTCAAATCGATGGAAAAGTCTAGTGTATCATTCAAACCTTTAGAAGACACGTTAAGAGCGTGTGTGAATGATTTCAAAGGAAGTTAGGATGATCATTTGACTTTGATTGGGTTTTCTTATAATGATAGTTATCATTCTAGCATTGGGATGGCACCATTTGAGGCTCTCTATACCAGGAGGTGTAGGTCTCGTAAGGGGTGGTTTGAACTTGGTGATGTTTCTTTAATAGGGCCCGAGTTGGTGCAATAGGCTATGGAGAAGGTTCGAATTATTTGTAAGAGGTTGAAAATGGCTCAAAGTAGTATTATTCTGACGTTAGGAGAAGGGAAGTAGAATTTGATATTAATGATTGGGTCTACTTGAAAATCTCACCCATGAAGGGTGTCAAGAGGTTTGGAAATAAAGGGAAGCTTAGTCTCCGTTATGTGGGCCCACATCAAATTTTGAGGCGTATTGGAAAAGTTACTTATGAACTTGAGTTTCACAATGAGTTAGCATCGGTACATTCGATATTTCATGTCTCTTTTTTGAAGACGTGTGTGGGAGATCTGACGTCCATAGTACCATTGGAAGGATTAGGAGTTAGAGAGAATATTTCTTATGAAGAGGTTTTGGTTGAGATTTTAGACAGGAAAGTATGGAAGTTGAGAAATAAGGAAGTTTCTTCCGTAAAGGTTCTTTGGAGGAATCAATTATTTGAGGGTGCTACTTGGGAGGTCGAAGCCGATATGATGTCCCGGTATCCTCGTCTCTTCCCCTCCTCTCCTATTCTAGCTTGAGGTATTAGCTCCTCATGGTTCATTCCTTTGGATTCATGTGTTTTAGCTATTCTCATAGTTATATATGCATGCATGTTCATGAAAACTTGATTTTCAATGTTATGATTTAACTTGGAGTGATTCTCCATGTTTATGTGCATTTTGATGAAAATTTACATTCATGTTGGGTTGTTAGCTTCTCTCCTACTCTCTTCATGCTAGCTTGAGTCTCATCGAGGATGAATGTTCTCAAGGGAGAGATATTGTAACATCTCAGAAGTTGGAAATCGAATTAAGGAGAAAGTTGCAGAATAATAGCTGAGACAGTGGTCTACGAGTCTGGCCTACGAATCACTAGATATTAATGTTTTAATTATTATTGATAAAATATAGGAAACATTACAAGAATATACTATTTAAAACCTTAATTAACAATATATGTATATACTCTTTTTTTATTTATAAAACTAAGTTTTTAATTACAAACATGACAGAATATTTATTTTTTGATTTTTTTTAAAAAATATTTTAATATTCGATTATTTTCTTTTTTTTTGGGGGGGGGGGGGGGGGGGGGGGTTATGTGCTAAATTTATGGGATTGATAATTATTGTTTACCTTTTGATTTTCCAATCATAATTTTACTCTTTTATATTGTTTTTTTTCCCATATCTTGAATTTTTGGGGTTTTTTTTTGTATATTTTAGTATATGATTAATTTTCTATTTTGGGGGATTATGTGCTAAATTTATGGTATTGATAATTATTGTTTACTTTTTGGCTTTTCAATCATAATTATATTGTTTTATATTTGTTCTTTTTTACCCATTTATTGAATTTTTTATATTATTTTTCTTATATATATTTTAGTATCCGATTTATTTCCTATTTTTGGGGGTTATGTGCTAAATTTATGGAATTGATTATATTATTATTTACTTTTTGACTTTCCAACCATAATTATACTCTTTATTAATTATAGTCTTCTCTCACCTCTTTAACATTGTTTTTATAAAAATATTTTTTTCTTTTATTGTGACAAATTTTTTTGAAATTCTGAAATTTATGTACCCTATTATTGTTTGAAAAAATTCTTATTTTTTTATGGCATGACTTAAATAACCATTTAAATATAGAAAGTTTAATAAAGTAATTAAAAACTTGCCTATTATATAGATTTTCATATAACTTTGGTGTTAAGTCTTATAAATTACACCTCAATATATACCATATAATATATCAAAATTGTGTAAAAGAAATATATGAATCATATAATTTATCAATATTGTATCATCTAAAACACCAAGTTATACCAATATTTAATCATCTTAAATATCAAAATTATATTGACATTGTATCATCTAAAATATCAAAATTATATCAATATTGTATTATGTGAATTACAAATATTATAGCAACACCAGCACTATTTAACAAATTGAACTTGTTAATATTTTTTGTCATTATTTTTTTCTCAAATTGTCAGTTTATAACATAACGAAAAATATTATTTTGATAATAATATCTTTTAAAATTAACACTAGTACAAACTTGAGAACTTGAAATAATTATACTAGAACTATATGACACCATTTACGAATATCATTGAAAATTTCTAATATCAAAATTGTACCATATAATAATACTAACATTGTAACATATAATATACCAAAAATTATTGCTACCCCATATAATATACCAATTTAGTTGATATTTCGTGTCATTTTGTTTTTTCAAATGACATTTTATCTACAAGGGAACCCAACATAAATAATAGAACTAATTACATCATATAATTAAATATGATTCTGAAAAAAAATGTTTAATAAACAATGAATAAAATTCAAATCCGCTAATATCATTCAATTAGATTCTTAACTCAACAATGTTAATCCTCATATGGATATTTGATACAAGTTTTCTTGTTGTGATCCTCTATAGGCTATATCACATTTTCTACAATTTACTTTAGATCTCTTGATTATTTTTTTCTCAATTGGTATATGCGGCACATATCACTCCTTCAATCTTGAAATCCACATACCATCCTGCAATAGATTTCAAAAAAAAAATTAAAGAACCTACTAAACAACAGTTATAACAATCAAATTTGAAATATACAATCATATTTTTTTTATATCACCAAAAAAAGGTTATATACGAAATGATGTATAATATGGTTAAAAACTTTATTGTTTATGCACACTATCAATTACACCTATTAATCTACCAAATTTTTTGTATTAAACTTTATTGTTTATGCACCAATTAAAAAAGACCATCATTTTCACCAATTAATTTACTAAAACATATTCACCATATATGAATCTTATAATAAATCACACACCCTACAAATTAAATCAAAGAATAACTATCAAAAAACACGGAATTGGTGATTAATAACAACGTAAATTACACGATCAATTACACCACTCAATATAGCCAAATTCAAACGCCTTAATTCATATTGTAACACAAAAAAATATATACACAACACAATAGATTACAAGATAACGATCATGAAAAAAAACTAAATATAATTAATAAAATCACTTCAAAAAACACCAATTCAATCGTGATTTATCAGAATTACCTGATGCGTCCCATCATCCGTTGTGTTGAATTAGGATTGAAAAATTCTTGGTATCCATGATTGAACAGTCGACCAAAATGAGTAGAAAGAGAGTTTTATTTTTGTTAAAAAAAAAACCTTTTTAAGATGGGAGAGAATATATAACTAATTTGAGTAAATCGTGGAAGGTAAAAGAATTGGAGGAAATCAAGGAATCTGAGTAAATCGTGGTTGACTATTTCTATTTTTTTTTTCCTATTTCAACGAATTTTTCCCTATATCTACGGGTTTTTTTCTATATTAAATCCTATTTTTGAAAAAAAAAAACTATTGCTATGTAGACGGAAAAAAAAACTATTGCTATACAGTTTTTTTTCCTAAAATATATATTTCTTATTCTGCTTATTTATTTTATAATAAAACATCACTAACACATATAACCAATTTTATTTTAATTTACTTTGTTTTAGCTCTTATTAAAGATATATCATGATTTTCAAAAAGATTTTCAAAAAAATAAAGATAAAGATTGACAATGTAACGATAAAATAGAAATTTAAAATTATCATTTGACATGAGGGAAGAATATCTATTATGCAAAGTTGGGGGTTTAAAGGATTTTGATCCTTTATTTAACTGAACAAAAAGTGACTCATTATACGTACTCCATATCGTTAGATTAGTGCAAGTCATGTTCACTTGCAACGACTTGTTAATATTTATTCAAGTAATTAAACAAGATTAAAGTAATAGTTAAACAAATTGATTTCCTCGATATCTAACAAGAATGTATCTGGTATTCAGACATTTAATGTACTGTTAAACATTTTGCTTCTAAACCGTTAATATAATATTTTTGTATTGAAATAAGAAATTTATATACATGAAGAACTCAGGAATGAACGTGTGTCATACAATATCACAAAAAAATATCTATGATGATTCCATTAATATAGTGCTTGAATCCAAGACTAATTGGTTAACTTGACCTCGACTCGCTAATGAGATAACTATATGGTTCTTATTCAAGAAAAGGCTGAAACTCGTGGCGCGAAATTAGTAAAAAGCTCATGTTTTAAAGATAGAACAAAAAGACAGATGCACAAGATATATCTATATGAGATTATGCAAAATTACATAAGAAAATTAGTTGACACGCATAATGATAAAAAACAACTAGTAGAGGTGCGTATTGGTACGTGAAAAAAGTTGATTTCCAATTAAATGCCTAGACTGCCCAATTACTCACGCAAGGAAAAAGAAAAGAACACTACGGTGATCTTATCAAAAGGGTTAAAGACAAGCTTCAAACTTGAAAAGGTAATATGTTTATCTTTTGGAGGCAAAGAGGGTATTGTTTCAACAGTGTATTACAAAGCATTCACATTCATGTGCTTTCTGTCAGTCCCTCCTAAATGTGTAATAAGGGAGCTGGACAGAACTTTTGTTAAGTTCTTCAAGGTAAAAATAATTCGGACAGAAGTAACATTTGGCATCCTGAGAGAAGTTGTCTTCCTAAACATAGAGGGGTTAGGTTTCAGATTTTTATTGGAAGATTCTAAAGTTTTGTATGCAAATTGTGGTGAAGATTAGAACTTGTGGTCTAACTATTTCTAAAATAAATATTACAAAAAGCAAATTCCAACAATGGTGCAATAGCAAGGAAGTCCACAAGCACATTATGCTAGAGAGTAGAATAATTGTACAAACTGTGTTATAGGAACCAAAAGAGGTACCTCTAGCATTTGGTATGATAACTGGACAATGTTTGATCCTTCATATCTTCTCCAATCAGATACCCAAACTTGTCATCCTTTATCTGATAATGAGATGTTTTTATAAATAAAGGATGAATTTATCATCTTATGGAGTCGATCATTCTACTTCAGGTTATTGATCATGTGAGTTAAAAATTGGATCATGCATGTTTGCTTCTCCTTGGTGGATGAAAATTTTATTATAGGAAAGTTGACAGTGAAGAATGCATGAGTAAATATCAGGAAAGAGGTTGTGACTACTACGACTTATAAGTAGTTATGGATAAAAGGCTTGCCTTTAATCTTTTGGATGGATACTCTCGAACTCACAAGGTCCCAATGGCAGCTATCATGGCCAACTGGAATCTCAGTATTTCCCAGTAATTTTGTGGTAATAAATACCTGTCCCATTGAAGAGATCTGATAAAAGGGTGAACAAGCTAGAAGTTTAGGAGAGATACCTAAAGTGTTAGTGATAGTCACGACTGAAAACAAATGCACTGCCTGAGATACAGTGCATAAGCATTCACTGTGGCACTTGCAGAAAATGATTATCTACAAGTGCAGCATATGGCACCAGACCTTCAACAAGCTGCCAAAGATTATTTTGCACAGGCGCAACTTATGAGGAAAATAGCTCTAGTCTGGCTATATAACATT
Source organism: Solanum tuberosum (assembly GCF_000226075.1). Lineage (NCBI taxonomy): Eukaryota > Viridiplantae > Streptophyta > Magnoliopsida > Solanales > Solanaceae > Solanum > Solanum tuberosum. The sequence goes on along the minus strand of NW_006239291.1, from coordinate 382,500 downwards.
AGCTAGCACAAGTACAAGAAACTAATGCAGAATAATTCTAGTGGGTATTAGCTACAACTCTTCATACTCGATATCATAATATTGACACATTTGCATGCTAATGCAGGAACAGCATAGAAATCATTAAGGGTACAGCAAATCCAGAAAGTGCCAAAGCAGACAAGTCTCCACAATCCTTCAAATTTAATCAGCTCAATATTCAGAACCACGTTGACACAAAGCGGAAACCATACTGCCACTTCATGTCTTCAAGCTAGACAACTGGCACATTTGCAGGAAGACCTCATTCTCATTAAGATGGCACTGCATACAAAGAAGCACTAGATTAAGCTCCCACACACAAACAAACAAATAGGCAACAACTACATAACCCACAGAAGACTACACCTATGCTTAGAAAATACCCCAAAAGCAACAAAAAAGAATTGAAGATGAATTATGTTCACCTTTTGTGCCACATCACAAAGAACTATTTTTTATCAGCAAGGTGAACACTATTTGTACCATATCACAAACCAAACTTACTACTCATGGAACAATAAGACAAATATACAAATTTATTTCATTTTCTATGACAATCGCTATTTCCACTTCTGAATTTCAGTAAATGCCACATACATCTACTCCCCTCTAAAAAACACCCATGAAGATTCTAACTAGTGACATGTACCAATCACAAATCCCACATTGTAGTACCCTCTCTGTCTAACCAAAGCCATGGGAATTATCCCATCAACTTTATTTTCTTCTCATAGCCATTGTGGTTATGTGCACAAACAGATCAGTCAAAGAAAAACCAAACATTAAACTAGCCAACAAAGCTTCAGAAGTAAGCATCAAGAAAGACGTACTGTATGTAGAAGTATCAATCTGCTCAGGAAGTTCTTTAATATCCACTTCAAACCTCTCCTGAACCTACAGTAGGTATAAAGCACAAGAAAATGCTATCAATGAGGATGGCATTATAAGCATAACAGAGTGAAAATAGGAGGGTCCGGACTCTCAACCTGATTAAGAACTTCAGAATCTGATGCAGATGACACAAAAGTTATTGCAAGCCCTTTAGTTCCGAATCTACCAGCTCTTCCCACCTACCAATATTATTCAAGATTAAATAATAAGACTCCTTGGATGAAATTAGAACCTAAAACAATGAGTGCAAGACAGGCAGGACATACTCTGTGAAGATAAGTATCTGCAGAATCTGGCATGTCATAGTTAATAACAATGTTCACCCTTTCAATGTCTATGCCTCTACCAACCAAATCAGTTGCCACAAGAATTCTCTTGTGCCCTTCCTTGAAACCCTTGTAGCGTGTCAGTCTACCAAGCAGACAAGGCAAGAATTAAACTTGCATAACATGTAAACAGAAAGATGGCAACAGCAGCATAGTATGATTTCTATAAGTCACACAAATGTCAGATCAGAGGAAATGACATATGCACAAGTTATAACTCCACAGGAAGAAAGAGAGATCGGAGTGAGATGCAAAAACATTAAAGGGTGCTTCTGATCCTAGTTCTTGTTACACAACTGATACCACAAACCTTGAGGGAAAAAGTGGTTGAGAACTGACTATCTCATTGACACGATGACATACAAATATTTACCGACACTGATTAAACAGAGACTGCATAGGCAGCTAACATAAAATGAGTTGAACACAAAAGTTAGACAGACCTTTCTTCTTGGCTCATGCCAGAGTGGATGCAGATAGATGGAAAATTACACTCCATAAGTAACTTGTTCAACTCTGCTGCTCTGCTGACACTCTTGACAAAAATTACAACTTGGTTGAAGTCCAAAGCATCCAATAGGTCATTCAGCTTCCGGTTTTTCTCCGTCTCACTCAATTTGATGTAGTGCTGCCATCAAATAGAAGCAACTTAAGGAAGATTGTGATAACTAAAAACTAAGGCAAAAGATCTTGCTTCAAGATATACCTGTACAAGTCCATGCAGAGTCAACTTGGCCTCATCGTCAACATAAATTTCCATTGGCTGAAAGGAATAAAGGTTATAGTAAAGGATATTAGGAGCTTCGTGAGCTAACGGAATCTGATAACGAAATGAACGATGGATGAAGATCTTCCATCTGTGAATTTTCTCCTTGCAGCTTAGAGTAAAAGCACCCAACTAGTCCCCATTCTTGCTCAATGTGTTTATACAGCGCTTATCAAAAAAGCTTCCGTTAGAACTCCAACCATCAAACCACAGGTTATCCCATTTCAACTAAGACCTTCCCACCCCTCTTGACATCTTTAACTATAGGACAAGAACATGGAAGACAGATTGACGCAAAAACTCAAGACAACAAAGAACTACAAGCTTAGTGGAAAACTAGCAGTTCAGCACAGCAACCAGCTCCTGAGACACCTCATTTCTGTTCTCTTCCCCCGGTAAAATTAAGTTTAGACAAAGATTATACCAAATAAATTCACTACTATCGCCTGCAGAAAGCTGAAATTATGGAAATACGGTAGACTTCTAAATTCAAGAACTGGCCACAGGACATTACATCTTGCATGAATTTCTTGCAAACCGGGCGAATCTCCTTGCTGAGAGTTGCAGAAAACATCATGACTTGCTTGTCATGAGGAGTCATCTTGAAGATTTCCTGCACGTCTCTCCTCATGTCTGCATATGTAAAAGATGTACTTGAGAATCAAAAGAATGAAGATAAAAGGAATTTTAGCAGTGAGTTGGAAAAAAGGCTTAGTTAAGACATACCAAGCGATTCAAGCATCTTGTCACATTCATCTAGTATAAAATGCCTCACATTCCTCAAAGACAGGTCCTTATCTCTTGCCAATGCAAGTATTCTTCCAGGAGTTCCAACAACAATATGAGGGCATTCATTCTTTAGCAGCTCTTTGTGGAGCTTGATGTTGACACCACCATAGAAAACAGCAACCTTGATATCAGGCAGATAAGTGCTGAACCTCTCAAACTCATGACAGATCTGCAGATAGTGTAGTCAGTTAGCAGATTAAACATTTTTTCACAAGTTGAGCAAACTAGACAATCGTCTAACATTGAGCAAATGTAAAAAAGCAGAAAAATTTCAGATCAGTACACATACCTGATAAGCTAATTCCCTTGTGTGACATAGAACCAGGGCAGCAACCTGACCAGCAACCGGTTCAATCTGTTGCAGAGTTGAAAGGACAAAAACAGCGGTTTTTCCCATTCCAGATTTAGCTTGGCAAATGACATCCATTCCCAGAATAGCTTGTGGAATGCACTCATGTTGCACTGATGATGAACCAAACACATTGGGGGCAACGAGACCTCAGTTTCAGTTTAAAAATTTTACCATGGTACATCTCCAAATTAGTAGTGATAGGAGTAATTACCTGAAAACAGAAATTAGACAGAAATTGTCAAGAAAATTCTAATTAGATTATGGTTCAGTATATCAAAAGAAAAAAAAAAAGAGAACTTCTAATTAGCCACACTCCAAACACCCTAAAAAATACCAAACCTAAAAGGAAAAATTGAAGACCAAACCCTGATACAGTATGCATTTCTTACAACTTATGACCAAATTCTAACCATACAATAGTTTCTCTCCCTACACATGTTACATAGAAAGCTAACACAAGCGCAACATAAAATAAGGATTGAGCCTACAAGTGACTAGAGGTTAATGCATGCCAAAATAGAAGGTACAGGTGGAAAGGTGGAAAAGTTAGACCAGACAATCACAATTGCATTAATGCTAATGTCCTCTTATGGTCTCCCGTTACATAGAAAGCTAACAAGCTCAACATAAAATAAAGGATTGAGCCTACACAAGTGCATAAGGTTAATGCAAAAGATTCAGTTGGAAAAGTTAGATCTGACAACCACAATTGCATTAATGCCAATCTCCTCTTATAGGCTCCCTCATTCCTACAAAGACTAGATTCCTCAAACTTCCTATAAGGTTACAACAAAAATAACCATCAGAGTGGATATCGAATTGGCAAAGAAGGAAATTGATGGAACACAGTCCCATAGGTTTTTCCTTTATAAGGGCAGGTTTGCAGAGGAAGAAAAATAGTTTGTATCTCAACATTGGCAAGACATAACAGCCAAAAGATTTGGGGAAAAATGCCCAAGGGAGCTGCACCATCATAGCTCACCAGACTCTCACAAGTTCACAGAACATGACAATTATACAATGAGATGGATGTGTGAGCATTCTAGGATAGATACAATTCGGAATGTAGATAATGTGGATCACATAGGAGTGGCCTCAATAGGGGGGAAGATGCAGGAAATGAGGTTGAGATGTAAAGATGCCCCAGTGCAAAGGTATGAAAGGTTGGCTACGGATTGTTTCAAAAGAGGTAAGAGGTAGTGCAAAAAAGTATTTGGGGGAATGATTAGGCGTGACATGACGCAGCTTCAGCTTACCGAGGATATAACCTTAGATAGGAGGTTATGGAGGACACGGATTAGGGTAGAAGGTTAATTAGGTAGTCAAGCATTGTCTCGCTTATCTTTCCGTACTATTTGTCATATTGTTTGTCATAGTATTACCCTTGCAGTTTCTTGTCTTTTTGAGCCTGGTTACTATCTATTTCTTGTTTTTGAGCTAAGGGTCAATCGCAAACAACATCTCTACCTCCAAGGTAGTGGTAAGGTGTACATACACTCAAACCTACCTAGAATTCACTTGGTGGGATTACATGTGTATGTTGTCGTAATATTTGCCCAGTATTGAAGGGGGAAGCTAATTAGATCAGCCAATAAAGCCTCAATACCCCAACAGAAATTCATGATATGGCTTCTATGTATCTCATATGGAATATCTACTTGTGTTGCGGACAAATAGATTGACATTTAAGATGTTGTTTGATGTGAAGAAGAATGTTCTCGATGAAAAATGTGTCTTGGAAAATGTTTTCCACAAAACTAAGTTTTTCCTATCTTCTTTTGTTCAATATTGCAAGGAAAAAAGGTTAATTAGGAATTTGTAAACAAATAATATAGGAGGTGGAGGCGAGGTGGGAGTAGGGGTGGTGGTGGTGAGTGGTGGTGAAGATTAAGGGCCCGTTTGGCCATGCGATATTTAATCATGATTGAAATCATAATATGAAATAGTAAGATGAAGTTGGAAGTTTTGTATGGACATGCAATTTGAACTTTTTAAAAAACCTCATAAGTTGTAAAACTATTAAATTGTCCCAATTCTTTATACAATCATACCAAATAAACATAAGTTTACAAATAGTCTACTAGTCTTTTAACACAATCCTCCCACATATTGCAAACAACCTTCTCACATTGAACTTGCATTGCTCAATCATATGACCGAGAAGATGAACCAACATTGTTACTTTTAGCCATTTGTCAATCAATTTGGTTGGTAAATAAATTTGATCAAAAATAATAAAAATTAGTGAATATAAATGGTGATATAGGAATTGATTTGAAGTAATAGTAAATTTTATGTTGGTGATAATAATTGTTATATGTGATATAAATGATTTAAAAAGTAATAATATGAATTATAAATTTTATTTACGTATGAAATAAATGGTTTGCAGATATAAATGTGGAGTTGTTTTTACAAAGTATAAACTTCTGTGGGTTAACTGTTGTATTTGAAAAATCCCAAATCATGATTTTTGGAGAATTGGAAATTTCATCTCATGATATGAATTTATGAAATCATGAGATGAAATCAGCATGAGAACCGTCCAAATGCTAATTTCATCTCATGATTTCATACGGTAATAAGAAATTGCATGCCCAAACACCTACTAAGTGTTCATTTTTATCATTTTCAAGGAACTTGTTCTCCTAGAACATTTTCCAAAACATATTTGCCAACCAAACATGGATAAAAAATTGAAAAATATTCCTCTCCATAGCTGACATACCCTGAAGGTAAAATAAGAGTCCTTTAGAACTAGAGGTATTCTAAATCTAACACTTATCCATAAATATGTACTACAAGACGAAGGAATACATTTTTGCAACTACTGGTTTTTCATTCAAAGGAACTGGACACAACATCGAACTTGTATGATCCAGCTTGCAGTAGTTTTTTCTTCTATTTAGCACAAAAATTCACCCCTCCCTTTTAGCTTGATTCAGAAACAAGAGGAAGTTAGGCATGGAATATGCCTTGTACTCAACCTTAAGCCCTGAATGCTTATACTCGACCAATCCAAATACCAAGGATAGAAATATTTTGGTAAATCAGACAAACATTACTACTTGCTTGTCAGCTTCAAAGAAAACAAGACTAAGCACGAGTAGGAAAATGCTCACAACAATCACATCACAAATAAGTTGAAGTATCAGTATTAGAAAGGTTATTATTAGTTGGTTATCACCTAAGTTGTTGCATGGACTCTTCACTTTTGATGTTGCACCGCACCCGTGTCAGATTCTCCAAATAACACTATTTTTGGAGAATTCGACATACACTCACTGACATTTTTGAAGAGTCCGAGCAACATAGGTTATCACTTTTTTACATGATATAGTACAAATCAACAATTTTAGTTTAGAAGGACCAAAAATGCCCAAATACAAGGTAACTTGCCTTCGGACGGATGCTCAAACCCAGAATCAACAATAGCACGCAGCAACTCTGGCTTTAGAAGAAAGTCTCTGAAACCTGAACTGTGAATTCCAACATAACCCCTGCATCCACCAAAAACGACCAGAATATTCAACACCAAGGTCACAAAAGTCCAAGCTTGATGAAGTAGGACCAAAAGGGGCCAACACAAAATACAAACACAAGAACAAAAATCAATCAACTAAGCTTCCCCCAAAGAAGTTGGAATTGACTTATATGAATCCTCCATATTACACCATGCTAGGACCCATTTCTTTTCATTAATAAACATCATTGACTTCCAAAAATATAAATAACAGTCTGCCCCTACTACAGCTCAATCACAAACAAGCAAGGTTTGGCTATATTAATCCTCTATATCTATTCCACTCTATCTAGCCCAGTTAGATTCCACACCAATAAAGAGAGAACAAAATAAAAAGCTCATTTGTCAAATCAGTGAAATTTCCAAAGCAGATAAACCACTCCAACATAAAAATACAGACATAACAAAAAAAAATCAAATAGGCGTAGTTAATTCATTAAAACCTATAATAGAGATAGAGGCTTTTTTCCAGGCAGCAAACAGATTTAACAAAACCAAGAGAAGAACATATGTCAGCAGCAAATAGACTCTTAACCAGATACATAAACCTCCATGAATACGAAAAACAAAAAACATAAAAGTACAAACTTTAAGCATAAAAAGTACAACAAAGAACATATGTTAGAAAATGCTTTAACAATAGGCTTCATGACATTTTTCTGGAAAATAGTACCGAAAAACGATTAAAATAGAAGCAGTAATATAAGCTTGAACTTAAATAAAATAGTTTCCAATGTATACTAATTAGGAAAAAAAACAGAAAATTTAATGCGAGAGCGAAGATCTCACTTTTTGGCCGATTCGCCGTTGACTTTTGTGGCGGAATCAGGAATTTTTTCGTCATCTTCTTCATAGTCGAGAAGCTCCTCCTCATAAGCATCGTTCTCCTTGTTTTCTCCCATATTTAGCTTTACTATTACTACTACACATCAAAAATACGCCAGATCCAAACATCAGTTTCTAAAATCTAAGAAAACAATTGCGAAAAAAATATTGAATACGTGTGTAAAAGAGAGATTTGGTAAGAAAAATGCTTTTACCTTGAAGAATCTCAGAGAAAAGTTGGATCTCGGTAGGGGGTTAGGGTTTCGGAAGCTGCAGAAAAAATGTTAGGAAAATACAAAAATCGTATGAGAGCAAAAGTGATTGGGTTTTGTGATGGAGGGGTAGATTATAGAAGAGGGTATGCTGAATTTTTGTTGACGATTTTATCCTTGGCTCCTTTCCAGAAATACGAATTAGTACCAAGTCGGTTTAGATATTTTGGGAAATTTTCCCTTCTAAAAAAAGTCACTTTTTTCTTTTTTCCGATAATAAAGATTTTCTTTCGACCTTAGCATTAAGGGGGTCGTTAGGTTATGGACAGAGTATGTAGGTAGATCTGTCAAAATGGGTTTTGGCCCGTTAGGTCGATTCAATCCAACTCTTGAATTTAATGGAATTGGGTCTAATTTTTTTGGCTCATTTAGGAATGAGGCTTTTTAGCCCAGTTTCATTTGACTCGCTAGCTTCGTAGGTCCAATCCGCAAGTCTCAGAGACCAGCCCGTGGGATAGGATTATTTAAAAATATTTTTTATATATATTTTTAGTAGTATTTTATTTGTAAAGTTTTTATCAATAAATATTTTTAAAAATAAAAAATCAAGTCTTTTAAACTAGCTAGTTTTTGTGGGAGGAATAGTGGAATGATCAACATTTTCCCGCTAAATCTTACGTTGACTATTATGTATTTTTGTAAGTATTTATCGAAGTGTGTGATTCATAAATGTATTTTTTGTAAGTATTCATCGAAGTGTGTGATTCATAAAT
>NW_006239291.1:362914-374002 GCF_000226075.1 Solanum tuberosum | reverse complement strand
TGTTCATAGACGTCAACGTTCGATACTATTAGATACTCTTTCTAAGATAATAATATTGTTCATTTTTTGGTTGAAGGGCCAACCCGTCCCAACCCGTGGCCCGCTTAGGGCTGGGTTGGACTGCTATTTTATAGGCCCTTTAATTAAAAGGGTCAGCCCGTCCCAACCCATTTAACTCTCTAGCCCGTTAGGTTGGGTTGGGTTGGGCCAACCCATTTTGACAACTCTATATGTAGGTATTAGTTATTGAAAAAAAATTCAGAAATAGCAACTATAATAGATATAATTAGGAATGTTCATGGTTCGGTTTAGATCGATTATTGGTTAAAATCAAAATCAAATTAATTTAGTCGGTTTTTAAATTTCTAAAATCAAATCAAATCAAATGAAGAAAAATAACCATTGGTTTGGTTGTTGTCGGTTTGGTTCGGGTTTTTTGGCTTTTTCTATTTGAAAGTAATAAATTAAATTTGTTGAGAGTATACGTATCTAGATAGACAAAGACTAAAGTTATCATGGATTCAATTAAGAAATACTAGAGTTATTATTATACAAATCGTGTTTTTTTTAATCGGATTGCGGTTCGGTTTGGTTTTTTAACCTTAACCATGAACAACCCTAGACATAATAAGCCTATATAACTATAGTTTCGATAATTGCGCTCTATAGCTATAGTTTTGTTTGTTATGGAGACTATGGCTTGTATATTTCTGTCTGTTTGTATATTTTGCTTGCAAATATACAAATAGAGTGAGTATATAGAAATTCTGTATTTATACATTTAGGAATTTTTCAGAACTTCGTTTGTATATTTCGCTTACCAATATACAAACAAGATAATTTATTATGAATTTTTCATAAATCATATACAAATAGCTAGGGTAAGCATATACAACATTTTGAATTTATACAATCAGAAATCAAATTATACAAACAAATCAGACGAATAGCAAGAATCGAGAAAATTGTAGCCGCAAATTATAATTTTCTTAAATTGAAGCTATAGTACCTAATATAGACTAATTGTTTGGTATTCTGCATAATTTCCCCTTAATTATATATGAATAAGTTTTCTGCAAGTTATTAATTATTCATAATTTAGTTATTCGAAGTTTAATTAGATAGAAATAACAATATATGAATTATTTTTTTATTGAAAGTGTGATTTATTATAAATTAATTATATGTATTATTTTTATTAAATTATTATTATTATGAAGTACCAAAATTTAAAAATCTTTAAAGTAGTGTTGAAGTTCTCATCATGAATCTACTTTTCGCAATTTGATACATGGAGATTGACTTTTATTTATATGAAGGAAAGTTCTGAGAAGAGAAAAAGAAGATATTGCTAGATAGATTTGATTTAATATATAATTTGATTTAGTATATAAGATTATAAAAAATGATATCGACTAAATATATTACTCTTTTCTAATCTTGAATCACATTGAAAATACAGATAAAAAATAAAATTAATACTAATAAATTAAAGGATTCAACATCTCATAAAAATGGAGAAATATCTCTCTCTCTCTCTAAAAATAAATCTTCTTTTGGATTTTTTTAAGATTCATTTTTATCCATAATCTACTAATTAAATAGATTAATAAAAGACTTACCCAATAAATATATAATCAAGCCCACTGTTATAAATGTATTAATGTGGATGTCTCTTTCATAACCATTTTTAAAGTTCATGTACTAATGAATGAACGTCATTTAATTCTTGTAACTTGTGAAGACATATGCTACTATAAATAAGTGATGATTATTTTGTAGAAGATGATCGAAAATTAGAGAAGAAGGGAATAATAAAGTATTATCTCCCATATATCTTGTCTATATGTATTGCCTTATATTATTCTATATTGCTAATATTTTATAACACGTTATCAGCATTAGTCTCTATCCAATTGAGACCTACTTAATTCAGGATTATCTTTTTTTCCTAAAAGTTGATCAAATTTTCTTTCTGAGTCATGTCTACATTTATATGTTTATAACTTTTCTAATCGAACTTTCATAAGTCATTAATCTGCAATTTAATTACTGCATATATGACTTGCTTTAGATATTATTATGATAATTTACTAGGCATAATAATCAATACATTTCAAGTTTATATCATTATGCTATTTATATGCTACTAACTTATAACTCTAAATTAAAATACTAAGCAATGTTTACATCCCTACTTTATTCAAATAAGGAGAAACGTCGTGGTGACTCAAAAAATAATCAATAAATTCAATGTTAAAAGAATTTAAAGAATAAACAAATTTTAAAGGAGTCGTCACCTAATTTTAGGAAAAACTAGGAAACCAATTTAAAAATGTCTACGAAACCATTAGATTCTAGGTAAGGGGTTCAAGTGATTCCGAAGGGAAGGTGTTAGGCATCCTTTGAAATCCACAAATGTGGTTCCCGACTAAATTCATTTTTTCAAATTGAGGAGGAGATAAAATAGTATACAAGTATAACAAACATACGATATGCACAAATAATAAAACAAAACAATAATATCAAAACAGCCTAAGGTTTGCCTAACATCGATAATATACATAATTAAACATATTCGAACTCCATTGGAATAGCTTCAATGGGAAGCGACTCTGGGGTACCTGTAAAGACACTTAGTAAAAGTATTAGTTATATATAAATATGAATAAAAATAAATGAAATAAATAAAAAACTTAAAATAAAAATCGGTCTTATTAACATGGGAGGCCTTGGAAATCGACGGTAATTTCTTCATCGGCCAATTTTAACATACAAAAATATGAACTTAAACTAAAATTTCCGTCTTTTAAAGTAGGTAGGTCTCGAAAACCGACGGTAAGATTTTTTCATTGGCCAATTTTAACTTTAATTGAACATAATCATATAAAAGTAATAAATTGCAAGGCAACACACAACCTCTTAAAGATAATAGAATAAATTAGCAACAGTAATCACATGATAACAATAAATCATTGATAACAAATAACTGATGAACATGTTGATCACTATATACGATTCATTTGAATAATAATAATAATAAATAATAATAACAAAGATCTGACCAAAAATTCTAGAAAAACAAGCACACAAACAGTAAATCAAAAGCAACTATACACAAACAAAAATAATGCAATAACGAATAAATAAAGAAAATATAAACTCAAAGTAATTGATAAACTAAAAATAAAATAAAAGTAAAACAATTATATACTTATGCATTGAAATAAGAACAAAACTAATCTTAAATAAAACAAGTAAATCACAAATCCAATCCATACTTACAAGAGTAAAAAAAAATTTAAAGTCAAATAAGAAATATAACATCAAAACGTTCCCGGAAGTTCACTGGGAAATTTTAATGACATAGAAGAAAAATTCAAAATAAGAAAAGTGGTCAAATCAGTCCCAGTATAACACTAACTAGGAAAATTAACAACAAAGAATTGATCGATAACTTAAACATGAGTAGAAGCATAAAATAAAGTTGGTCGGAGTTCAAACCTCCGTTGTTAGTTGGCTTGCTCCGGTGGTGGAGTCCTCTGGTTCTCGACCTCGTAGCTGGGAGTTGATAATCAGATCTGGTTTGCTGTTTCCCGGAGCAACGATTTTGAGCCAAAAATACCTATAAAAATAGAAGAAAACGTAAAAGGGGAAAAGGAAAGGGGTTGACAGCGTCTTGATGGCATTTTGGTGGTGGTGTTCGCTGTAGCAGTGAAAGGAAGAAAGGGAAAGGGGTTTTGGTGTCGATTTCTGGTGGTTGTGTGCGGCTGTAGTTGGAGTGATGGTTGCTGATTTTTTTCTGACTGTTTTTCGATGGGTTTTTGGTATTGGAAGAATGATTGTTTCGCCCGGCAAAAAGAGGTGAACAGAGGTGGTTTGGAGTTGAATCTAGGTGGAGTGGTGACCGAAAAATAATGAACGGTGAAACCCTTTGTGAATAAAAATTTGAAATCCTAATCTAAAAAATATTTTCACCGTCCTTGACTTAATGAATAAGCTGTTGTTTATACAGAAAATCAAAAATTACCTATAATACAATATTGTTCTCTTAAAACTGTGGGTCAAAATTATTAGTATATAAAATATCTGTGTATATGAAATTTTATCCATATTGAATAAATTTCTAGACTGACAAAATATCAAAATGTATATTAACAAATGTAACGAATAAAATGAATATTAAAAATTATATTGAACGTAACTAATGACATGTAAAAAATGCAATTTAACAGAAATAATGATTTAATTAAAATGAACAAATATTTGAACGTAGTCAACCGGTTAAAATAAAAATAATGTAATTAAAATTAACTAATAAAAAATTCTGAAATTTTGAAAATGTTAGGTCAAAATTGGGTGTCAACAAGCAATATGATAGCATGCTAGTTAGAATACTCGTACGTATTTTCTTGTCATACATTTATGATAAGTGTTTATGTGTCATAAAAAGAATACTATGTATTAAATATGACTTGAAATTCTTAAAATACTTTGACGTTAATAGCTATTGAAACTAGTAACAAATATTGTAGAATAATGAAAAAATAGATTAAATTTCTCGTTTCAATACTTCATGAGTTTACATGCTTTTGTAACATTCCATGTTCATGCATATAATATATTTTATACTTATTTTTAATCATTTGAAACATTAATTTATCTTTTATTATAAAGAAATCACCATCATGTTATTAACTCAATTATTTTATTATAGTTTCATCATATTGAATTTGTCAAAGCTTGAATTTGTGGCACTTGACATTTCTAGAAAGAACTATTTATCATAGGTTATTGATGCTGAAATTCACCTTGACGCTAAGGGCCTTAGTGATACTATATAGAAGGAAATGAAGCATCAAGTTAGGATAAAGCGAAGGCTATGATTTGCCTTCGTCATCATCTTGATGAAAGCCTGAAGGTTGAGTACTTGACAGTAAAATATCCACTTGGATTGTGAATAGGTTTTAAAGGAAGGTATGACCACCTCATGGTAACGATATTGCAGAGCTCGTTATGAGTGGAAACACTTATAGTTTCAAGATTATAAACTATAATTGAGTATAACTCTATTGTATTTAGAATCACTTCCTAATTGAAATTATGTGGGGAAATTATAAAAGATGAGAACATGTTGAAAAAACACACTAGCTATTTTCTATACATCTAATGTGATATTACAACAACAATACCGTGAAAAGGGTTTTCAGAAATACTCTGAATTGATCTCATGTCTTCTGGTGGCTAAGCAACATAATACCCTTTTAATGAGAAATCATGAAGTCTGTTCCACTATAACTGCTCCATTATCAGGAACGCACAGAGTAAAAGCACACATCAAGTCTGAAATAAGACAAAATAATCGGGGTCATGATAATGTGTGGGCGTGATAAAGGCAAAAGACGATATAATAATCATCGATCATAACAAAAGGGAGTACAATATGGGTTCTCAAAATAATCTTTCAAAATGCAAGAGCGATTACTGTCATCGTTGTGGCCTTAAAGGTCACTGAAAAAATCAATGTCGGGCACCTGAGCATTTTGCCAAGCTGTATCAAAATTCCTTCACAAGAAAAGAAAATAAAGGTGGTGCCTCCTTTTCTAATGTCCCGGTGGAGTCACGTTTGACTCTCAAAGATGACGCTCAAGCATGGTATTCTCAACAATATGATGAGAATGTTGAGACAAATTTAGCATTGAAAGATGATGCTTTTGATGGGCTCGATGATATTACTCATCTAGAAGCTGATGACTTCTTTGGGGATCGCAGCTGAAGATTGATCATTGAACTGGAAAATAAATAATGTTGTTATGTGTTTTTAATGTCTTACTTAAAGTTGAAGTACTTAAATTTTCTTTTGTTAGTTTGTTTCGTACTTCTTATTATGTATTTTTATTTTATGAAGATGAATAAAAAGTTTCAGTCTTCAGTTGGATCCAAGATGAGTAATGGAGATATGTGTCTTCTGGACAGTGCCACAACTCATACAATACTAAGAGAAAATAAATATTTCTCTCACTTGGTTATGAAAAGGGCATATGTTAATACAATATCCAATAGTACACAATTGATTGATGGCTCTGAAAGAGCGGCCTTATTATTACCTAGAGGAACATTATTAGTAATTGATAATGCATTGTATTGTAGGTCTCAAAGAAACTTGTTAAGTTTCAAGTTTATTCGCCAATATGGCTATCATGTTGAGACTGTGAATGAAGAAAATGTGGAATACCTTTATATTACTCTAATAAATGTGGAGAAGAAAACTTAGCATGAAAAATTGACTGCAATTTCTTCTGGGTTGTACCATACAAATATTGATATGGTTGAATCACATGTTGTAGTAAATAAATTTTTTACTGATTCTTATAATTTTTTTATTTGGCATGACCGATTGGGCCATCCCGACTATAATATGATGTGCAGTAATTGAGAATTTGCATGGGCATACTTTGAAGAACCAAAATGTTCTTCAATCAAAGAAATTCTTTTGTGCTGCTTGTTCTCAAGGAAAGTTAGTTATCAAACCACCACCGGCTAGTACACTTGAAAAAATAAATAAATTTAGTGTTTTTAAGAGGCTCCTTATCTTCTTTTTCTATGAAAAATTATTACATCGAAATTATCAATATGAGTAATGAGTGTGAATATTATAAAATGAATATAATTTTGCCCTATAATTCATTGAGACAATGAAAGTCAAGACCAGCTGCGAGTTGACTTGAAGTCAATCTTCATATTGTATACAAGGAGAAGCTTCACCTGTTATTTAATTTCTTGCCCCATATTAGAATTTTACACTGTCCAAATTGTTGTTGCTGAATTCTTTATTGGTTTCACATTATGTGTTGGTGCTCGAATAAATATGAAAACTATATTGTAGGACCTATTTCTGAAGTAGACACTTTTAATAGATTTTTTTTTTCAATTTCTAAGATTTAAATTTGAGGCCTTTAGTGTAGTGACTACACCCTTTTATCATTCAACTATTCATAAATTTGATTTTGCTCCTTTGTACTATTTCAATAAACATATTTAACTTGAATTACATAAGAAATAGTATTTCATGTATGCGGAAATTAAAAATATTGTTTCAACTATATGTAACACTAATTTAAAACATTACCAAATATCAAAAGTTATTTCTAGGTTGATAAAGAATGTACTACAATTCATATATATCGTTTCATCATGACATTGTCACTTGGATGAACATTAAAAAAAAGTCTTACACAATTTTGCAAGTTTCATATTAAAATTAGAATTTCCACTAAGAAAATTCAAATTATAGCGAAATAAACACAGATCTACTCTTTGAATCACAAGCAAAATAGAATAAAATCATTCCAAATTAAGGGGATGAAATTTTTTCATGTGGGCAAAAGTTGAGCTCTACAAAAGGGACACTGTCACGACCCGAGTCTACACCCTGGACGTGGCCGGCACTCAAGAACCATTGCTGGTCCCAAAGTGAACCCTCATCCTGGCTGACTACAAGCGGAAGACTAGCTTAAGCATGCAAAAGCTTAAAATTGAATTAAATTCAAATACTCAACTTTAAGATAATATGAACAATACTGAATAGATAACTCTGAATAAAAATAATATATTCAACTCGCCATAAATAGGCAACTTAAGTCTTTAAAACATTTAATAAAATAAATGAACAAACTTCTGAAACTCTATTGTCTATCTATGAAGCCTTTAACTGACAAAGATGGAAGTTGGGACAAGACCCACGACATCCTAACAACTGATATAACTGAAAGTAAAAGTGGAACCCTCCGGAAGCAAGGAGGCTCACCATAGATAACTCGAACTGCATGTGGTATCAACGAAACACCTATTGATGTTCCTGAGTACTTGTATCTGCATCATGAAATGATGCAGGCCAAATGACTCAGTACATGGAATGTACGAGCATGTAAGGGGAATTCTAAAGCATAACATAAGCTTGAACTTGATAAAAAGGAAACATACTTACCTCTTCTCAACTCACTCAACTAAACTAAACTCATGAATAAGATACTCAACTCAACTCAAAGATACTCAACTCAAGATACTTAACTGAAGATACTCAACTCAAGATAAAGCAATAATGAAAGATACAATATATGGAAATCTTTTAAAACAGTAAATAGCAACTCAATGTATTGAAGAATACAATAACAACTCAATTTGTATATAATAAAATATAATATAACTCTGTGGGAGATTCTCTAACCGACAACCATCACTATGAGCTATGTGATGATACACGTCTCGCCCACGCTGCCAGAACTGTCTTATACTTTGCCAGGGCATAAGACCTCTCAACTAAGTGGATCCACTAGTCTATGCTAAAAAACATTAAGGAATCATCTAAAAAGTATGACCTTTTCTACCCACGTTGGCTACATGGTTTATGGGGGCTGTGAGTTGTATGAACTCTCCCCCATATCGGTGCTCAATACTACTCCCAAAATATACTCAGCTCATATGTTTAAAAACATAACTCTTTTTGTGGTTTGAGATTATTACTCAAAATCTTTCTCTAAAAAGAGATGTTACTCAAATTGCTCAAAACTCTTTTGGAAATCTTAGTTTCCTCCTCTTTTAAATGTGAAAACATTTACTCTTGGGAATACTTATTTCTCATATATCATTTTTAAGAAAATGAACCCGACTCAACTCTTTCTCAACTCAAGTGATCAAGTCTTAAAAACAAGTTTAGAAAATTTTGTGAAAGACTTCTCAGAATAAAGTTCATGCCGAATTATGGACGTGAACGACTCAATTCAAGGTTTTCAATAACCATACATAGAACTTAATACTTGAGACTCAACAGCTCAGAACTCAAGAACTTCAATGGTAATACTCGTTTCACGAATACTCAACTCAGAGGGTTCATGCAGAATTATGGGCATGAACAAATCTCAACTCAAGGACTTCATGATACTTCTCATCTTCAGACTGCTCGACTTATAAGGCTCATGCGGAATTATGGGCATGAACAACTCAACTCAAGGACTTCATGATACTACTCATCTCAAGAATGCTCAACTCATAAGGTTCATGCGAAATTATGGGCATGAACAACTCAACTCAAAGACTTTGTGGGTAACATGTAATAGTCCCATGATTAGGAATAAAATCTCAAAAGGGTTAGGAACTCAATGACTTAGAACTTGAGGATACTACTCCTCTCAAAGATACTCAACTTATGGAGTTCATGCGGAATTTATGGGCATGAACGACTCGACTCAAAGGTCTACATATCAATATGGAACTCATGTATATGACTCTTGTCATTCTCATACTTACTTCCTCAAAATTTAGCTCAAATCCATAGTTGATCTCAAAGGATTCACAATTGAACTCAAAGACTTTCTTGAACTCTACTCTTAACTCTCTCTTGAATGTGAATTATGAATTCAAGAGTTATGGTTCATGATATGAAGGATCTCGTGATGATAAAGTAGACTCATGAATACATTCTCCTCATTCTCATACTCACTTGCTGGAGTCTTGAAACAAGTTATTTGAAATTGTAGAAGACTCCTCAAAAAGACTCAAAGGGACTTTCTCAAAAGACTTGAGAGAACTCTCAAGACTTAACTCTTAGCTCTACCTTGAATTTGAATTATGAATTCAAGGTTATGATTTGTGATAAGAAGGATATCGTAATGATGAAATGAGGTTTAGATAGTTAATCATGAGAAACTGTTGAAAAACACTGCCTGGGGAGCAAGTCCGTGATGCGGAGATGAATTATAATGTTTGGTCGAAAATAATATTTGAGACAGTGGGGTCCGCGATCTCTCCACGATGCGGAGAGAAAAAAGTTCACTTCTGAGGAACAGGTCCGCGACGCGGACCTGGTACTTGTTTTATGTCCGGCTTTTTCTTCCTTGCTTTCTAACCCTAATTCACCTAAATTCAATTCTTTTTCTCAATTTCTCTTTAGATTCAGATACCCACTACATGTACACAGGAATATAATCAAACACAAATCTAAAATCAACACGATTTACTCAAGAACTCATCAATCTCATCTAAACTCAAGAATGAAAGCCAATTTCAAGAACATAATTCAAGAACACCAAACTTTCAACTTTCTAGAACGAAGTTCACTGAAATTAACATGATTGGCGTGTGGGTGAAAAAACCCAACACTATTGAAGCTTACATACCTCTTAGGGATCAAACCCATGGCGAAAATCCGCAACAAAACTCAAGAACCTCGACGAACGTTTTGATCCTTTCCTCTTTTCTCTTCTTTTTTCTTCTTGAACTCTCAACTAAAACCCTAGGTGTATATTAGGATTATAAAACTTAACCCAATCGGATTAGACCCTTAAAACCTTACTAAAACGAATTAAATCTGATTGGGTAAGGAAAAGATCAAAATACCCCTTACTATTTTCAGGTAACTTTCCTTATTTAGACAGCTCGACTTCAAACGGGCATATCTCCCTCATACGAGCTCGAAATTTAGCAAGCTCGATGGAGTTGGAAAGATAATTCAAAGACCTTTCATTTGATATCTTATAGTCCACCAAACTCATCCTGTAATGAAGGTTATAGTCGTTTGAAGTTGACCCAAAACTTAAAGGAACTTAGGAATGATTTGAATGAACTCTCTTTAGTTCTTCTTGGAACTCAAGGTGCTACATCTAGTGACCTTAACACTTAGAGAAATTTTAAATTCCTTGGTGAAATCTCACTCACTACGAAGAACGGTTCGAGTCTTAGCTCAAAAATTTTCGTGGGTGTTACAGACATGATATCTTCCTCATCAACCACTTCTTGATGCATTCAATATGAAACTCATGACCACATTAAAGTGCGTCAATAGTATCTTCATCTCTATATTTGAGTAAGCAAATAGCGCATGTTTCTTGTTGCTCAAGAATAATATCATCACTTATATTCATAGTTGGAACATGATAAGTTCTTGTTTCAAATATTCAGACACATTCTCATCATCATCATCATCATCGTCATCGTCCGAAAAATTCATTATAATTTTCTTCATCATCATCAACTTCATTAAGAATCGATTGGGGGGGGGGGGGGACTTTAGAAATTTTTTTATAAAAAATC